>NW_024426552.1:59350966-59476504 GCF_017311325.1 Ursus maritimus
AAAAAAAAAAAAAAAAAAAAAAAAAAAAAAAAAAAGGACTGATGTCATTCAAAGACTGACATTTCCGTTTTTATTACTAGAATACCTTGAAGAATTAGATCTGATTTGCATTGATATTTGCCAACTGAATTATTAAAGTTGTTTTTTTTTTCCTTTTCTCTTCCCCTCATTAGATTTTAACACTTTAGGCAACTGCAGACTAAGCCACAATTTAACACTCATATGATTTCACAGAGCTTTCTGGGCTTTTGAATTGTTGACCAACTTGACAAAAATACCTGCTCTGAGTCCGTAAAATGAAGGGAGGTGGATGAAGACGCAGAAAGGAAATGGCCAGGTGGTTTTTGTAAAGGAGTCTGCTTCTCACTAACGTTTCTCAAACGATATGGGGGCATTTAACTGGCACGTCTTCTGAAGGCAGAGCCATCCCATTTGAGTTACCTACTGAGGTTTCTTTGTTTTCTTAGAATTAATTGCAGCCTCAGTGCACTGGGAGACTTGAAAATGAATATTCCTAGAGAAGGATGAGGACTTCAGAATTGTGTGCACATTTTAAGTGATATGTTAGCCTCAAATATCATTAGACTGTAGAGGGAAAAAGACAAAGTGGGGATTTCTGTGCAGTTGTTACTTCTAAACCTCTTCATCTAAAGTGATAAAAAATTCTAACCACAGAGATGTGATAGTGCTTTTATATATCAAATAGTTTAAAACACACACACCACACACGCCACACCCACCTCCCCCAGGTCATCAAAACATTTTCTACTGATTTATTATTACACAGAAAGAATCTCAAGTGTCCCTCTACTCATGCTTGGTAAAAATAGCACACAATCCCGACTGTCTCAAAAAGGAGCATTTTTAGCATAGGGGTTCTCTAAATTTATTGTGCCTCAGAATCACCTGGGCTTGTTACACTACAGATCACTGTAGTTTCTGGGCTTAGAGTTTCTGATTCATCTAGATCTGGTGTTGGGGTCTGATCATTGGCAGTTCTAACAAGTTCCTAGGTGATGCTGATGCTGCTGGGTTAGGGAACACACTCCAAGAATCACTGCTTTACACTATCTGGAGACTCTGGTTTTAATACTTATTTTGGTCAAATGGAGAGCTGTATAGTCTTGTAGTTAGTCCTTTCTACTATCCAAATAGTAACAAAAATGACTACTGTAATTAAAGTCCCTCGTTTGCCTTGCCGTATCTAAGATAATAGTAATAACAGCACCTGAATCATGCTTTATCATTAATAAATCATTTTCGTATACATTATATCACTGGAGACAACACAGGAATCCTAGCAGTGAGCAGGCATTATATTAATATTTTATGGTTGAAAAGCAGAGAGCTTAAAGGACTTACCCCCAACCCCCCCCAAAAAAGTAAATGATAGCAGAGACTTGAACCTGGGTTTTCTCACTCTAAACTCTGTATTCTTCCTACCAACTTACTCTTTCTCTGAATTGCTTACATTCGTGGAGAGCCTTACACTTTTCAAACTATTTACATATTCATCTCATTTGATTCCTCAGAGCAAGAGCATGAGGCAGGTAGGGCACGTAATATTGTCTAAATTTTGCAGATAAAGCCATTATAAAAGATTATGAGAAAAGTGGCTCCTGTCATTCAGGCAGCACTTCTTCACATGCTAGGCTAAATTTGCTTGCAATATTTAGCAGCGTCTGATAGAGTAGGTAAAGCATCAGATGCTCTCCTCTCCAAGCGATAAATATTCAATGGTTCAGTATTGTAACCCTACCCTCGCCCCTACACCATTTTTTTTTCTGGTTTCTTGGTAGAAATACATTTGGAGGGAAGGGAGAAAGGGGTGAAGTTTAGGGTTACTAGTTAGTGGGAAAGTGGGGAAAGTTCTTTCATTTCTACACTTTAAGTTCTTAGGAAAGCAGCTTTCTCTGCACACAAAGAAAGACTCTTCACCCATAGTCCAGGGCTTCTCAAAGTTGAAGGTGCATACAAACCACCAGGGGATCTTGATAAAATGTAGATTCTGATTCAGTGGGTCTGGAATGGGGTCCAATATTCTGCATTTCTAGAAAGCTCCAAGATGATGCCAATTCTGTTGCTCATGGTCCAAACTTGATAGGCAAGGATTAATCCTATTTCTCAAAACTACAGTGATTCTTATTATTCACTGAATTATCTCTGAGTTTCTGGGATGGAACAGAGAAATTAAAATATAAAACACTGTAACAATATTTGGTGAATACTGTGTACATTGTGGGACTTACCTAGGTGTTTCTCTGTGCTAGGCTATTTACACATCCTGCTACCTTCCAGCCTACTCTGATCTCAAGATCCAAGATGATGCTTAAAATGTGGTCCATGGATTTGTAGCACCCATATTTCACCTGGTTGTTTGTTAGAAAGGCAGAATTTCAGGCCCCATCCCAGGCCCAGTGAATCAGAATTTGCATTTTAACCAGATCCTCCAGATGACCTTCCAGCACTCCTTTAGATCTTGCCCTCCTGTGCTTACACAGTCATCATTCTGCTCACCTGGCTAGTCACTGGACTCACTGGGAGGCTTTACTCCTCCCATAGAATCCCGGAATTTCACCAAAAGAGATGCTTTATGTGTGGGCTGAGCCAGGGAATCTGTATTTCTAAAAACTTTTGTCTCCAGGTAATTCTGATGATCAACCAGATTTGGGAATCCAGTTGATTTTCTAATAGTGGAGATGAAAATTATGCCACAGATGGCTACCCCTGTAAGGGACAGTTTATAACAGTGAATCACAGGAGATATTATAAAACTTACAGCTCTGCAGGGGAGGATCCTTATTCAGGTTGACTCAACCTGTTCTCTACTATTAAAACCAGGGTCGGCCTGAATGCCTGTCACCAAACTCCCAACCCCCACTATAGCACTAGTTCACTATATATATATATATGTGTGTGTGTGTGTGTGTGTGTGTGTGTGTGTGTGTATAGATAGATAGATATAGATATATAGATATAGATACAGAAATTGCAGTAGACATTGCACAGAGTGTCCTATGGAAAGAAACTGTCCCATATATTTGAGATGCATATGATATAGTAAAGCAAAAGTTTAGTTTATATAAGAAGATTCTGTTCTTAAAGTCTAAACCGTAAGCAGTTTCTAACACAGAGTCTGACTTTTATCTGGAATAAGTAATTCATTAATTCATCCACTGAGTATTGAGTATTTACTCAATTAGTGCCAGACACTACAATGAGAACTAAGGATATGTAGGGGTCTGATTTCATGAGGAAAATAGACAGTAAAAAAGTAAACAAATGTTTAAGACAGTTACTCTGTGTGATAACTGCTCAGAAGGAAATGAACAATCGTTAATAATAATTGGGTGAAATAGAGAGTATTCGAGGATCTGATACAAAAATGTGAAGATTTCAGAGCATTCTCTGGAGCCTAGTGAATAACAAGAGTCAGAAGCAGATCAGAACATCAAGGCAACACAAGGAGAAAAGGATCTGAATAGGGCCTAGACAGAAACTTCCTTGAAATTTCCAAAGCTTTCTCCGTAAGAAATTAATAAAACTATTAGATAGCTTTAGTTCTATAATTCTATCATATTCTTTGAAGTTTGCTTTCCATTCATTCATGCTTTAATCACTTATTAATGTGTATTTAGTTTTCACTGCATGCTGTGAGTTATTTCCCAATAATAGTATTTTTAAAAATCCCTTACCTAAATAATTCAATTAATTGATTGACTGGTTGAGTACAATGTGCTGAGAATATCCATATGAGTCGGACATAGTTCTGCATTTTTACAGATCTTACAATCTAGAGATTACACATAATTAAAATGTAATTTTGTTAGTTCTTTTATATGGCTTCTTGGAGGAAGTGTCATTTTGAAGATCTTGCAGGAAGTTATGCTGGCAAAATGATGACATAGGTGAGATGAAAATCATGTTTTAAGACAAAAAACAGGATGTGTGAAGGCTCAAAAGCAAGGGGACAAAGCATATTCTTGAACTATAAGTAGTATAATTTCCTTAATGCATAAAGCTGAGTGGTTAAGGGTTTAGGCACAGGAGAAGAAGTTGATGAAGGGCTTTAAGGCCATGTGAAGTAGTTTGAACTTTATCCCAAAGGCACTGGAAACTTGGGAAATTAGTCAGGGTTTGACCAATTTTATATTAAGAAATAGTATTTTTGTAGGAGGGGTAAATACCTAGTAGCAAGGGGTTCAACTGGAGAACTACTGAAATACAGGTGAGAAAAATGTTGGTGTACCTACAGTGTGACAATGGGGAAGGAGGAATAGATTGATAGCCAGTAAGGATGTGGAATCAAGACAGTGTGTCAAATGAATTACCGCTGGGGCAAAGGAAGCAAAAGAGGCTAGGATCACTCTCAAGTTTCTGGCTTAGACAATTTGTATCTCCTCCCTTTACAATCTCTTGGAACTTGTCCTCTAACGCCTTTGCTTCTGACCACGTTGGGTAAATGCCTTGATTCATGGGACCCAGGATTGCCCCTCTTAGCAAGGACCTAAATCAGTCCTACTCTGACATCTCCTGAGGGATCTTAGGATAGACCCTAGCTGACATCCACAGTCAAGATGCCCAAGTTCATTGTGGGTGGTCCACAGAATTATAAAACCTACCCTGACTTTTCCTTGTATAAGTAAGCCTTATCAAATACCATGCGAGTCCTATTGTCTCCTCTTCTATAGCAGTTTGTGTAGCTCTAATATCTGCCCATTTCAACAATTCTATGATTACTTTGATCTTTTTCATATGCTTCTCCAAAAAAAAATCTATAATTTACCATTTTCTTTTTGTTTTGTTTTTATCGTGCAGCCCCTCTGTTACTGTTCAATGGCTTGCTCCTGAACACTGCCGATCATTTTTTTTTTTTTTTGGTGTTATGTTATAATTATCACCTAGAACACCAATTTTGTAAAAAAAATAATAAGCATTGTAATTTACAACCTATAGGTTTTATATAGCTATAGTAAATAAGGTATTTGCTGTTATACAGCCAGATTCTGAGAGACTGTCCCGTAGGAGAATGAACACATTGATAAGGCATGCTAGAAAATCTTGCCCTAAGATGCTGTTGTCATGACCTTTTGAAAAAAGGAACACCTCAAGTGGGTATGTTGATGCAATATATTGTAATATAATGTGAGACACAAAATATTAAGACTACTTTTGATGAGAGAGAGCATTTAAAAAATCTCCCTGGTTGTTGTGTTGGGATGGATAAAGATGACATTGGGTTGTTTTCTTTCTTTCCTTTTTTTTTTTTTTTAAAGGATTTTATTTATTTATTTGTCAGAGAAAGAGAGAGAGAGAGCATGCACAAGCAGGGGGAGAGGCAGGCAGAGCAGGCAAAGGGAGAAACAGACTCCCTACTGAGCAAGGAGCCCAATGTGGGATTCAATCCCAGGACCCTGGGATCATGACCTGAGATGAAAGCAGACAGTTAACCGACTGAGCCACCCAGGCATCCTAACACTGGGTTGTTTTCAATCAAATTATCAGTCTCCCCCCAAATTATCACTATATAAAACTGATATATGGATAACTAACAATTAAAATAAATAAAAATAGTATCAATACTATCTAACACTCTATTAAGAACTTAACCTTAATTCTCATGATAACTTTTGACAAATTCTATTTTTATATCTGTTAAATTGTAAAACACAGACTATTCGGAATAATGGCAATGAAGAGTTGAAACAGTAAGATTCTGAGAGATGTGGACTCTACTTCTGTTTTCCTAGTTGATGTGCAAAGTTTGTAATTAAGCTTTATTGTCCCTTCCTGACCCAAGCCTCCAAAATGTCCTGGAGCACTCAAGTCCAAGCTAGTCCCCCCAAGGACACATCCACAGTGATTCATTTCTCTTCAGGAAGAGTACCCTGGGCACCTGATGACAAATCTGGGTAGGGCAAGAGTGCGGTGCTGAGGTGGCAGGAGAGCATTTGTCCAACATTATCACAATGGCCAGCACATCTGGTTATGGAGCTCTTTCCATGGCTTGCAGGTTGCCAGTGTCAGTTATTGTGAGTCTCTCCAGGATTTTAAGGGTTGGAGGCCAGTGATCATGTGGTTAAATTTTATCGTGTTCATTTTCTAAATAACCCAATTGTTTTAATGGTAAAGCTACTGAAAAAGAATTTGTATTTACTTGATTAGGCTATTACGGAATCACCTGTATGGGCAAAGAATATGTTTCTGACTTAAATTTAAGATATTCACACACATAAATAACCGCCTATATGCCTGCTATACTGGGAACATGTACATATCCCAGTATGTATTGTGCTATATACTACTTTGTATATTAAAACCAATACACAAGTAAGGTACTGAAAAGAAGATATAGCAAGATTTCTCTTTATATTTTCCACTCTTTGAAAGGGAAAACAGGAATATTTTAAAAAGTAAAAGGAAATAATAATATGTGCTTAAAGAATAAAAGGTTAGTATAAAAAAAAAAACACTAACATCATGGTTTCACATAAAGAAGCTTGCCTGTATTCCTAAATGCATTATTATATATGTTCTCTTCCCTGCCTAGGATACTTTTCACTCTCCTCTTTTCTTGGCCAGGTTGTATTCATCCTTAAGGTCTCAGCATAAGCTCCCCTCAGGGGAGCTTTGCTGGCCTTGCAGATTTTGCTATACGGCCTTGTTTTATGGTCTTATTGAATGCTATAATTTTTCTTTATGCTGTATAAATCTAATTAAGTGGTTATTCATGTGATTATTAGTTCAATGCTCTGCTTTCCTGTTGAACTATAAACTCCATTTGTGCAGGGATCACGTCTTTCTTTTCATTTTGTCCTTTAACAAAGTGAGCATTTATGAATTTTTTTTTTTGCCAAAAGAACAAATTATGAAATGGAGATCAAGATTAATCTGAATATTATTCTGTATTGGTGGATGACATATTTTAAAACCAATATACAAGTAAGATATTAAAAAGAAAACAGAGCAGGATTTTTTATTCATTTTTCTGCTCTTTGTAAAGGGAAAATGGGATTTTTCTTCAAATGCAAGAAACAAATGAAAACATTCAGCATAACAGGTTGAATCATCATTCTCACTTAAATTACTACTATATGGTCAAGAGCCTTTACCTGTAAAGTCACCAGTTTGATTCTTCCACATCCATAAAGGACCAAAATTAACTCAAAGAACCTTCTGGAAGGTCCATACAAGAAAACCCTGGAGAAAGAATCTCCTCAAACTTGAACTGCATTTCACATGTTCACTGTGTGAAATATGAAGTCATACTAGTTCTAACATGCTAACTAACAAGAGCTGGTGTTTGTTACTTGCAACACATACCTCTGGGAATCAACTTAAAGAAATGAGTTTCGTTTAACATTATATATTTTTCCCAAACCCATGAGGGCAGAGTCTAGGCTACGTATATTAAGAATTGGTTAATCTATAATATTAGAAGTAAGACAGATAGGGCTAGAGCATTAATGGAATTCAAGGGTATCATCAGGCAAGGATTCAAATTTGGAAAAGAACTGAAAGGGAATCTCTGACCAAATGATTAAAACCCAATATCCAATGAGAAATGGGATTCCAGATGCCCTGTAGTCCTCTTAGCTCCTTCCAGCACAATGTTTTCCTAACTACCCTATCAAAACACAAAATATTTCTCAAGTGATATTTTTATATTCCATATTGATGTCAAATCTAGCTTTTTCCTCGGACAAGAGAATTTTACAGCACCTGCTAAGTTGGTCTCAGCCTAAAGGGCTAAGTCCTCAGTGTGCCTGAATTTTTCAGGTATAGAAAGCTACTAAGGATGCAAAAATCCTTTGTAGAAATGAAATGCATAGAAACTCCTTCTGTAACCTTGGGCAATCCTGATACCATGTGAGGCACACTTGAGAAAGGGACTTCCTCTGGAATGTGAAAAGAAAGATGGAGAAACAAAGTTAAATGAAGATGGGAGCAGCACTGCTCACAGAAGGGAGATCAAACAGTCCATAGAAAATACATGTTACGGTGCGATTGCCCTCTGGGAGTTACAGGATTATGAAAGTCTAACTTAATTAAGGGAGAAAATAGGTCACATTTAACAACTGTATATGTGACATATCATTTTGACTATAGAGAATAACTGGAGAGAAGAGAAAAATGAAGAAATCAGAAATATAAGAAAATCAACCATGGAATTCATTAACTCTTTTCCTCCAAGTCAGGTGTATGTTTTGATTATGTATATATGAAAAGATTCACCATTCTTAAAATTTCCCTCTTTAAAAACTCTTGCAGTGTATTTGAAAAATAAATTTCAAATGTCAAAATAAAGAGAAACAAAATGGCACAACCAAGTGTTTTTTAAAAACTAAATTAAGAGATAATAAATATTCTTCTCCTAATAAAAATACACCTTGCACCCTCTTTCCTTTCTCCCCCTTGTGTCATCAAATGACAAGTAATCAGGTATGTGTGAACCCTGCATAGAATCTTCCCCCTTTCATGGCTCAATGCCCCTGTGGGGTCGAGCTAATTACAGGTACATTTCCTCTGCAAGGCAGTCATATTCTATACTGTTGAAGGCACAATTAATAATTGAACAAAGCTAGCTGGATATTTTTGCTCACGTGGCCATGGGTTGCAGGCAGTTTTGCTGTCACACAGGGAGTAGAGTCTCTTCCTTGAGTGCCTCCAAGAAAGGTTTCATGTTATAGACTGAAAAGATCACTGCCTGTTTCCAAATTTGGAAAAGAAGGGAAAAAAACCCACGTGAAACCAAAAAAAACCTCAAAACCCCCACAATAAACCTAGTTTCCCTTATAGAACAGTGAAGGCAAATTTTCTCTCCTGTTACAAGGAATGTGTTTATGGTCAGGTGGTTATTTAGGTCAGATGTGAAAGAGATCAAAGAGTGGGCCTGGGAATTAAGACCCTTTGGAAGGGAAATTGGAGTTTGCCCTTGAGTTTGCGAATGAAGCATGGAGCTAGTTTTGCATGTGACAGAATAGAATTTGACCCACAGAGAGGGCCTAGATAGAGGATTATAGAAGAATAAAGTTCTTTCCCTTAAGCTGTATTTAGGAACTTGATGGAAGATACCCCTGAGCCTCATGGGGTCATAGATGAGTGCAGAAAATCCTTGTCTGTGCCCTAAGCCATAGTCTTGAGCAACGGTCTGCAAACTTCTCTAAAGAGTCAAATAGAAAATATTTTAGGCCTTGTGAGCCAAACCATCTTTGTCACAACTACTAAATTCTCCCATTTTAGAACAAAAGCATCCATAGACAACACAAAAATGAGTAAGTATGGTGCGTGTCAATAAAACTTTATTTATGGACACTCAAATAGGAATGTCAAATATTTTGCATGTCAAAAAATAAAATTCTTCTTTTGATATTTTCCAACCACTTGATCATTTAAGAACCACTTTTAGCTTGTGGGCAATACAAAAGCAGGACAGGCCAGATTTAGCCCACAGACTGTAGTTTGCTGACCCCCTGGCATTACTATTGGAAATCCCTGTGAGTATTCTGATTTTTCAAGTTGGTTTTGAAGTGTCCAGGGTTCTCTGAATGTATGTAAATGCTACCTTTACTCTGGAAGATATGGTCTATCATTGTCTTTAAAACACATGGATACCAGGTTATTCAGGATTCAAATCAGATATTCATTACCATTAAAAAGTTTCCTAGTGTTAGCCATGAAGATCTAAACTCCTAGGTCCAGCCTGGAAAAGTCTTGAAACTCTGATTCTATCTCATTATTTTTCTGAACCCAAAAGACGAAAAAGAATATATCTTTGGGTTCAGGTCATGAATAGCATTTCTCCCTGAAAAAAAAATAAAATAAATAAAAACATTTAAAAACCCAACTACTTAATAGTTAGTAGTACACCAAAAGAAAGTCTTTTTATTAATTTAATTCATTCCTTGTTTATAAATTGAATATAATTTATCTTCCTTCCTTCTTCTCTCTACCACTTGTTCCACAAAAAATGAGATTATAAATAATATATTTATATAGATGTTTAAATTAATTAGAAAAGGTGAGACAGTATAAAAAATAATGGTAAGAAAACAGGAGGAAAGCAAGAGCACAGTCTATATGAATTTGATGCCATAAAATCTCAGAGTTTGTTTAAAATTCATCTTATTAAAGTGTATTTTATATATGATTTCCTAAATTCTTTTACAAATAGGCAATAAATTTGGCTCTTAGGTTAGTAATAGTCAAATCCATGGACTCATAATCATTTATAAAAATTCACTGAGTTCATTCATAAAAAAACCAAACCATTGCTTAGAAAAAAGGCAGTAGAAATACTGAAAACAAAGAGGAATTTCCTCAAAGGGTATTTTCAAAAGGAAACTGTAATAAAATTAACAATCTCTCAAAACAACATTATAGTAAATGCAATGATTTTAAAGGATATTTTTATAACATCTTTAAATATGGGCCAATAGCTTTTATACCAAATAGTCATTCAGTAAAAACAATTCTACATTGGAAAGGAGTAGGTGTGGGGTTGGAGGATAATATAATTCCATCCAGGCAGAATGTGCTCTGGATGTTTAATTTAACCCATGGGAAAGGTGTGTGATATCCAGAGGTTCACACTTCAGACAATCTTCCATATGCATTTTTTTCCATGTGAGTATAAAACGGCTCTGAGAGGAAATGAGTTTGAGATTGATCTTCCAAATAAGTGCCTCATTTATTGCTCTTATATATTGTCAATAAATGACAAGTTGCACGCATTAACAATTAGGATGGGTTCCGAGTGACACTCTCATAAGAAAATAGAAGCCTTTAATAGCTGCCAAAATAAGAGACTATTCCATAGACTGGTCCAAATTCACCTGAAAAATTAATTTGAGAGCTAATATGACATGAAGGCCCCTATTCTCAACCACAAAATACAGATTTTAAAGATGCTTTAAGTAAACACTACCCTGGCTTTTTAGAAATACCCCAGGATAGCTTCCATGTAGGACTCACTTTGCATAACAATTTGTATGATGTTCATTCCAAAATGACCATATTGCTAATCAAATCTCTAAATCCTTATATAAGGCAATTTTAAGATAATATCAAATATAAATCAATTAAGAATTGAGGGCTATCTACCAAAATAAATTACATTTTATAAGAATTATTGATCCATAGCCCCTCTTCCTGAGAAATCAAATAGCAGGCCCTTTTCTACAAAGACTGTGCCATGTGTAAAAGCATGGGGCTGCATATAAGAAAATGTAATCTGTAGATCAGGAGAGTATGTAGGTAGTTGACCCAAGGAATTTGACACCGTATTTAAGAAACGTTCAAAAAGCAGCAGGGCCTGAGAATTCAGTTATGGTGATAGTGCTGGGAAGGGGGAAGGGACGATGCAGTGGACATTCTTGGGAAAGGATTTTCTGAGTTTTACTGAATTTGCGTCAATAGCTAGGAACCCATCATGAGCTCATGCAGCTTAGTTCATGCCTGATCCCCCTCCACAGAGACAGATGCCAAGGACAAGATAGCAGAAGTCACTAACAATTCTGTATTATTCCTGAGAGGTTTTTTCACAAGGTGCAACACATTAGGAAACTATAGTTAAAAAGCAAAGCCAAACAAAACAATATACAAAGAACTAAGTAAATTTAATTCATACAAAACATTGCCCCAAGACACTCAAGCACAAAACTGGCATACATTTTAGACATAATACTAGGCCACTTAATGCATTTAATTTTTCTGTATTTGTTGCCTTGAGGTGGTGTTCTATTGAAAATGAAATAAGAAATGGTTGTAGACTTTATAGAGGTGAACACATTAGCAAAGACCAGGGAGGACCTAAGCAAGTCCTATGTTGCAATTGTATTAGCTTGCCTTTCTGATCCAGTGGAATCTCAGAACATGAGGATATCTTACATGATGTGTGGTATTTTGAAGACTAGACGGTTGCTTACCAGTTGGCGTAAGGTGTCTCCAGGTGATCACAGGTTCAGGACGGCCATTGGCCATGCAGACCAGGGTTACATTGCTGCCCTCATTCACAGTGACATCCGAAGAGATGTTGGAGATCTTTGGTGGAACTGTAAAGACAAAAGCAAATGGAATATGTAACCATGCCCATAAAACCAGCTTTGCAGCATGGGTCCATGCCACTGGAAATAGCAAATCTGAGCTAAATGCTTTTATGACTTAAACCATTTGAAGTTTTGTGTTAAGAAGCCAGGCTGCTTTAGGACCTCCTTACGGACTTGGCAGATGAAAAGCATTGGTCTTACTAAAAGAAGAATCTCTCCACTATGAGCAAGTAGTGTAGGAAGTTCACAGAGGGGTATAATGAAAATGTCTTAGCTCTTTTCTCATTAGAATAGACCTTATTTGAATATTAGAGAGCATATACATTTATACATATTAATACATTTTTCTTATCACTACATGGTATCTATATTTATTTTCTTATGTGTATAAAACTAATAGAGTCCAATCTTTCCTCCAAATGTCAGGAAAAGAAAAACAGTGTTATTTAGTATGAGTTGCATAGCTGTGTTCTTAAGATGTGGCAGTACCTGTTTACTTATAATCTAGCCACATAAGGCAACCATCAGTGAATCCTAACAGAAAGCCTCTAAGTATCACCGTGCTATGCGACAGACTGGATGAGGCACTTTAGAGCTTAAAAACTGAATTAATAAGGCCTCTGTCACAGACATCACAAAAATAATACTATTACGCCTAATACTTTAACCACCACTATTATTTTTTAAAGGTTTTATTTATTTATTTATTTATTTATTTATTTTTTTATTTGAGAGAGAGGGAGTGAGCGTGTGAGTAAGGGTTGGGGTAGAGGGGAGGGGAAGAGACAGAAGGAGAGAGAATCTTGAGCAGACTTCCTGCTGAGTAGGAAGCCCCATGTGGGCTCAGTCTCATGACCCTGATATCATGACCAAAGCTGAAACCAAGAGTTGGTTGCTTAACCTACTGAGCCACCCAGGTGCCCCTCACTAACACAATTATTAATAATTTAATAATGGGTAACTTTAGGCACTTACTATATGTAAGATCCTATGTAGAGTACTTATAAGTATTATAGCAGTAACTCCTTATAAGAAAGAAATGATATCCTATGAGGATTTTATTTACAGGTGGGAAACTGATGTATAGATAGAACGAGGCAAGAAGCAGAAACCCGATTCAAATCCAAGAAGACTCCAGGGCCCACACTCTCAAGCTACACTTGAATGAAACTTCATCTTCACAATCCAGACTACCAGATGGCTGAAAATGACGGAAATTACTTTTTGGTGGTGTGAGAAATGAGTCCCCAAGGGCTAGCTGTACTGCTGTCTGACTTCCTTCATTAGTGTTCAGGGCGGCAACATTAGATCTCATATTGGTAGGCTTAAGTGGAAAGTGAATTACTCACAAATTTCATCACAGAGGTTATGCACTGATTACAAATAGCAGAGTTTATGGTTTGACTGTGATTTTCTTTTTCTTTTTTTTTAAATTTTAGTTGCTTATGCTGTTCCTGAGAAAGTATGTGTCAGGGTGAGAGAGGAGAACAAGACAGCATAAAAGAGTTCAATAATAAAAAACTCTTATTGTTTCTCACTCTCTCTGCCCTGTAGTGACAAATGAAACAGGAACATTTTCTGCCTGTAGAGATAGCTGTCTGACAACCATACGATCCCTGCAGATCTGTTAGGAGACACGGATGATACTTGGACAACTGACCAGGTCAGAGTGGAGGAACGAGGAAGTGGGAGGAGGACTCTTAACATTAGCATTTCTCTTACAATGACATCTTACAGGGCTTGTGGGTAGAAACCAGTAATTCTAAATCAAACCCAATGGCAGAAATGGAATATAGTTGATTCCTGTTATTTAGCAGTATCTATAGGGTTTCTATTTCTCTTTTACCTACTGGGGTTATGGGTCTTTTTCTCATTTTCGCACATTGACTTGCAATAAACCCTCCCAAGCTTTTACTAAGAGGGCCTAAAAAGTTATACACATTTTTTAAGGAAGAAGATGAGGCACAGAGAGTAATAACGGCTTGCCAAGGGCAATCCCGTCACAAAATATGGCTGGGCTTAGAATTCAGGGCTCCTGACTGTCAATTGTTCTGTTGTTTAATATTTATTGTTTTAAATTCCTAGCTAAATAAGCCAGTGTTCTGAACATCTCCAAAAAACTACAATATACTAAAAATCTATGGTGGTGTTCAAGAATAAGATTTAGACATTCTAGGCATCTTCCTCAATAATCTAAAATCTGCAACAGGAAGCTATGTAATAACTATAATAACTCATATTACTCAGTTTGTAGTTAATTCTGAATTGCAAGACAGGCCACAGAACAGAAAGAAGAAATACAGATGTGTTTGGATTAAAAAAAATGTATAGAGGAAGAGACTTCATATTCCTAATATAAAAATATGCAAATTTGCAAAACAGAAAGGATGTCTAGTGGTCAAGTTTCCAGTGAATTATTACCTGTGATAAAATTTACTCATAATTACCTTTCTTTCTATAAGAGGAATATGTATCTAAGGACTTTGCTTTTGTATGGCATGCAAGTTGAACCACTTGTTCAATGTTACATAGACAGGTGATGATAAAGTTAAGAATAAAACCTAGAATAACTGAGTGTAAGGCTATGTTTTGGCCATCAAATCATATTGTTTCTTTTAATTAAGGACAATATACCTAGGTCCTGGATCTTAGATACTGGAGATTCAGACAGTGTTTGTGTTCAATAGTCAGAAATTTACTCATGTAGACATTGGAAGGAATTGTCCTACATGACATCTTCTCCCATTCACACTTCAACCTTTGGTGCAATCTGGATCTCTCCTTAACCTCCCAAGAAATTGCTCTCAGGAAGCTCACCAATTTGAACCATGTTGTTTCTAGGTCCTGTGAACAATTTTGTTATTACCCCATTTTTCTCTGAAGTATTTGACTCTGTTGACCACATCTTCCTTCTTCCAGTCCTTTCTTTTCTTGGTTTCTATGATACCAAACTCAACTGTTTTTTGTCTTACTCCTCTGGCCAGCCTTCCCAGTTTAACTTTTGGGCTTATTTTGACCTATTCCTTAAATATCTGTACTTCTGAAATGTTGATCACTGTCCTCTTCCTTCATATCATTCATGGTGAGTGATCTCATCTACTCTCTAGGTTTAGACGCTAAGGCCATATTATTGATAACTCCCAAATCAGTATTTGCAGCCCAGATTTTTCTCATGACTTTTACACCTATTTTCCAATTACTTTTCTACATTTTCGTCAGATACCTCACAGATACTCAAGATTCAACATACTCAGAACAGAAATCATCTTCTTCCCTCCTACAGAACACTCGTAGTCTTGTTCACTATCTCAGGGAATGGTGTCATCATGCAAACAGTTGCCCAAGCAAAAAAAGAAAGTTATCTCCCTTAACTGCTCTCTCTCCTTTACTGTCCACATGTAAAAAAGGTCCCAAGTTCTGTGGTTTATGCCTTTTAAATCTCTCTCAGATTCATTCATTATTCCCAATCCCTACCCCCACCAGCATAAGCATTTCTTTTTATTTGCCTGAATTCTGCAAGAGCATTACAATGAATTTCTTTGCCTCTAGCCTTCCTTTCCTCAGGCTCACTGTCATTCATTCATCACACTGCAATAAGAAGCTTTTCCCCCCTAAATTGCAAACGTGAATATAATATGCCCTGATTAATCTCATTGCCCTCAAGATAAAATTCAAACTTCACAATGTGATTGGCCCCTGGCCCCTGGTTATCTCCCTAGTCATAGTCCTACTACCTTTTCATTGTATTGTCTAGTCGGATCAAACAACTTTTGGTTCCTGGAAGATACTATGCTTGTTTACTCCCAGGTATTTAACACTCCATTTTTTCTACATGGAATATTCTTCTTCCAACCCTTCATGTGGTCAGCGCCTTTCTCCCTTCAGGTTTCAGCTTGTCGGCCTGTTTTCTCACTTTTTCCAGGAAGACCATGTTGTCATTTACCACCCTCATCCCTAACCCCACCCTGACCCCATTCCTGACTTCATATTGGGTGAAGCATCCCTCCTGTGTTCTCACACTGAGCCATCTATTTCTTCACCACAGCCCTGAATCATCACTGCTAGATTACTTACCTGTGCCTGTCACTAAACGGGAAGAGGCAGGTGAGAGGGTTTGTTTTCTTGACCAGTGAATCTTACAGACCATAGCACTTGAAACATGGCAGTTACTCACAGAATGTTTGAAAAAAGAAATTAATGAAAATCCATTCCCACCCTACTCCCCTGCCCCAACTCTTCTGAGCTCAAGGAAGTCATCCCATTGAGTTTTTGTCAGAAAGGAACAAACTTTTATTTTGAACCTGTAAAATACAGCTTTCAACAATATTTCTTTAGCTACTCCTCTAACCATCTTGTTCACTATCAACTTTTTTAGCTCTTAATAATAATAAAGAAAAAATTAACCATGGGGCCGAGAAATGTTTGTGTAGGTTAGGATCATAGGAAAGAAGATCAACTTGGTGTCCAACTTCCTGAATTATAGACACTTTCAGAGTTTAACTTTGTTTTTTTTCTTTTCTACAAGCAGTCACTCATACATACTTGTATGTATGTATATACATATAAATATATAACTTTTTTTAGTTTAATGGCTTAAGAGTTCCTTTCTAGCTTCCCACAGCAATTCATGTAGTCTACACTGTCACCAATAATATAACATGAATGTGGTAACACAAAGTTTTTATTCTATTACCTCATAAAATCTTTATAAAGATTCTGGGAAGTAAAAAATATTCTCATTATTTCCATTTCACAGATGTAGACGTAGGGACAAAATGGGTAGAAATCACACAGCTAAATAATTATAAGCTAGTATCAAAATTTAAGGTTTATAGATATCCCAAACTTAACTCTTCCTCCAGATCATGTTCACTTTTGCATTAGTGGTTCCAAACAGGATTTCTGTTCTATTTTAATTCTCAGTAAGGATGACTACAGGAAATACTTTTAACAAGATAATCTTATTTGCATCAGTAAACATAAGTTGTTTATTTATCAAAATGACTGTAATACTGATTTATGCTCATGGGTCATCACATATTCTGGGTAGTTATTTTGTTTTCTTCTGGAGTATTGCCTAATAATTTTTATTCACAGGATATTAGTGTACCTTATTATATTTTCCTAAATGTAATGCCATGAACCATTTATTTGATGTTTACAACCTATTCAGTTTCAGTAATCTCTCCAATTTGTCTGGATTATTTTGTTTTTCTTACCAATTAATGAGAGCTTCTTATACCCTAGGGAATTGACCTTTTGTTATCATATTATTCGCAATTTCCCTAATTCATCCCTAACTTCTTAATTTTATGACCATTTTTGTTTTGTAGAAGTTTTAAATTTCTTTGTTGAGCTTTTTAAATAATTTCTTCCATTGCTTTTATGCATAGAAGGTACTTTCCTAACATAAAATCAGTTAAATACTTATGACTATCTCTTCTTTTCTCTTTCAATTTTTTTTATTGTACCCTTTAAATCATCTGGAATTTATTTATGGTGTGAGCTATAACTATGTTCCCCCCCATGATGTTTTAGTAAATTGCCCCAATATAACTGGCTAAACTATTTAAAATGTATATATCGTTTTGGTTTTCAGAATTACCCTACATAGCGGTACCAACTTGGCCAGAGCAGTATTTCTGGGAAATACATAAATATAAACCTTACTTGCCATGCCAAGTAATTGTATCAAAATACTTTAAAATATGTCATTAATCTTTTGGACACCATACTATTACAATGTGTTGCTAGTCCCCAAATCAATTGTTTATTAGATGAACACTTCCTAAAATGTTGAATGAAAAACATAATATAGATAATCCTCTTTCAGGACATCAGTGAAATTCATTATTCAAAGGAATTCTCAAGGTTTCCACTGAAAAAAAAAAAAAAGTATGCCACACCTAAAAGTTGTAATTTTTAAATCTGAATTACTAAGTAGGTGATACTCTTTCATTGAAATCTACATAAATTCTGTGTTAAAGAATGTACATTTTGTCCCTGCAGTGCAAATTCAATGACAGTTTCTAAAATAATGCTAATATCTAGGTACATGTGTATACATGGCCTCCTTCAGCTGTGCAATGAAGCAGCAGTAAGTAGGGTTATGACACAGTCAATCTGCCTCTGCCTCTCATGCTTTTATTGCCCTTCCTCATCCTTCTTGTAATTCCTTTATCCACTCTCTCCACTAGACCTGCAGGGGTTGCCCCAGCCTGTGGGACCCTAGACCTGCCTGCACATGTCTGTATAGCTCTCTAGGTTACTGTGCCTTCCTTCTCTTTTGTATGAGGCTAACATCTCTTATGTTTGACCAAAAGTGGAAATGCAGGCAAAGTCAGGGACATAAATGGAGTGGGCATATATTATCTTACCTGCCCAAATCTATGCCATCTTCTGTCTGGAAAGACAACCCTGGTTTTCCTTTGGGGAAAACACCTCTCACCAACTACCACTGGTTTGTTGGGACCATCAATCAAATGACCTCTTCTCCCTTGGCCAAGGAGTGGGTGCGTGACCTAAGCTGGGCTACTTGGACTTACCCTCCCTGGAACCTGGTTTTTATAAGAAATGACACAACAGAGGTTGAAACTGATTCAACCAGTGGTAGACTGTGTTAATGGCCTCAATTTACTCTTTCCTATATCCACATCCATGCCCTCCTTCAGTGGGTGGTGCATGCTTTTCCATCCCTGGACCATGTTACTTGTTTTGGCCAAGAATATAAGCACAGGGAACACAAGCAGAGTCTTGAGAAGTGCTGGCACGATTGGACTCACTTGGTCTTGTGCCTCTGCCATTTGCATGACAAGAACATGCCCAGCTGAGCCTGTTGGTCTCAAGGGAAGGAGGATGGGAGATGGCAAATAGGACTGCCAAACAAAATACAGGGCATTCTGTCAAATATGAATTTTAGATAAACAACAAATACTTTTTTTAGTACAGTATGTTCCAAATATTACATGAGACATATCTATACTAAAAATTATTTGTTATGGAAACTAGAAATTTAACCGGGCATCCTATATTTTTATTTGCTAAATCTGACAATTCAAAGAAGAGAGTCACCTGTAGTAAAACCCAGCCTGGATCTGCTAACTTGCACATTTGTGAGAAATAAAAAATAACTATCGTTTTATGCCCCTGAATTTTGGAGTGGTTTATTCAGCAGCAACAGTTAGCTAATACATATCAGGAAAGGGCAGTCACTTGAAAGGACTATTATTTTTCACTAGTGTCTGCAACTTGCCTCCCTAGAGATGCATGGCCTCTGTGTTTTCCAAAGCAGTATTTTCTGCTTTTCCTTTGATTCTGTGAGCTATTCCATAGTCTTCCAAAGAATTGCCCTGTTTTTACATCTAATTAGCCAGTCAATTTCTGTTGCTTAAACCAAAGAATCCTAATTGGTACAAATTGGGAAGTAGTCATAATAAGGGAAAAATTGAAGAGGAACCTGTTCATATGGGTAAACTGTCATCTATGCTTAGGTACTCCTTTGGGTTTCCACAAAACCAAGTTAGCTGCATGTCCAGCATTGGTTCTGACCTGCCAGTACACATTGCTTTAAAAATAATCCTAGGTCTGCAAGACCATCTAATTCTAGCTATGAATGTTTAAATACCTTTATCCATAGTCCCTAACTGACCAGAGAGCAGGATAATAAATCAGTTCCAGAGTAAGAGAGAAAAGTGGTCAGTTGGCTCACTTCTCTAACTTCAAATAATTAGCAGTTATAATTTGTATTCAATTCAAAATGTTATTCGTAATTGCACAAATTATTAACAAATTGGTCTCATTAGTTATCATTTATTTGCAGTCTGGGCAAGGTGCAGGTATTACTGTGTGTGTGGTGGTGAGGGGCTCTTAAAACCACAGCACTATCCCTTCCTGATTTCTCACCTCTGTTTGGTATGGCTAGAGAAGCTTAAACCCTAGCTTTTGCACATGTAACAGACTGGAAAAGTATGGCATGCCTATATAAGAGTTGGGTTCAGAAATCTACAGGATGTTTTTTTGGGCAGCACTTGGGTTTAATAAGCACGATCCAAGAATTCAACAATAAGAATAAGAGTATACAATATAATACGTTACTGCCATTTTATGAAACATCAAACATCTATCTAATCTGGCATTTTGCTTCTGAAAACACCGAAGAAGCATGATTTGCTGCATGGTGTGGTAATTTCCGGGATATGGATGATAGGACTGGAGAATATAGCACAGTATACCAGTTTGAGAGCCAGGGATTTTGATCTTACACTGACACTGGCTCACAAGGCAACCACATATTCTCTGAATCTTGCTTTTGAAACTTCATCAGGCACACCATAGCTGTTTAACAAATTTTGAATGAATAGACAAATCAATGACAAATTGTTTAAATCTCCCCGAGACTTAGTTTCCTCATCTGGTAATTGAAAGTAATGTGCAAAGTTGATAATAATCAGTATTACAGGATTGCTATTAGAGCCAAATAAAATAATTCACGTACCCTTGTTCTGTAAACTGGAAGAAGTTCTCTAAGTGTAGCTATTATTTATTACATGCTAAAGCTTGCTAATGAAGCACTGTTGGCTTAACTCTTCCTAAGATAACATATAGAATAGTTCATGCATTTCTATGGCTAATGGCATTCTAGTTATATTTTTGCAGACACCATTATTGCCAGAAGGTTTAGATAATTACTATAATTCGTAATTAATCATTAATATTGGCATTAACAAAAAATCACCCCAAAGATATGTATCCAGTTCTACTAATGGGCAGAGCTATGCCAATATGTTCAGCCCTTTAGTCAATGTCCAGACATTTTATACCAATATTAAAAAGTGACACAAAGATGGGGGAATGTACAATCATAAACGAAATAAATTTTAGAAGTTTAACTGTTGGGCTCCCGAGGAAAAGTTCTCCAAATAAAATGTGATCACCATTACAGACTTTGTAATGTAAGTCTCAGTAAAAGGGAGGTCTTCTTTTATTTGTTGTTCTCATAGACAACAGAGGTTGCCAGGTACTTTGCGACTATAATTTCAGTCTCTGCAGCCTTAACCCTGGCAGAATAAAACAACCAGCAATGATCATTTCTTTTCCACTAGTATTAGTTCTTACTCTTACAAGAATCCATTTATAAAGCCAGAAACATCCGATCTGAAGTAGGTACGTGAAAAGGAGCGTGCTCCAGGAACATGATTCCTTTTAAACACAAATTTCATGGGTGAGTAGGGAAAATATGGAAACTATAGATTCTTTGAGTGTCAGATGAATTTGAAAGTAGAAGAAACTCATTATACACATCAGTTACTCAAATTTTTTGTCACGAGTGATTACAAATGCTGCACTTATGCCTGCATTAAATGATGAACACAGTAACTTAAGGAAACTAGAGATAATATGCTAACAATTTAGAGGAAAACATAAAAAATATATATAAAACAAAGCCAAGTGCCATATGAGTGGTAATGTGGTACAGTCAGGGAAACGGGAGCGAGGAAGCTCATGAACATGACATATTGAAACAACGTGCAGTCAAGAAAAAGCCATCCTTTTGTAATCGGAAAGGAGCAATTTCTGAATTATACATGTAACTAAAAGTTAGTGCCTGAAGCCTCACTTAACATAGTCTCCGAGCTGCAGCTGGCGTTTTACTGTGTTGGCCAAAGGTGTAAGCTGGGCAAGACATCCTCTTTGGCCTTTGAACCCTACATTATCACATTCTCAAGTGGCCCTGTGAGTTCCTGGCATGGTCTCAGATAGTCAGACTTACACCAGAATAGTCCCTACGGTCTCATCCAGACAGTAGCCAGCATCACAAAGGAGGGTTAATTTGGGTCAGACTGTTCTCAATAACTCAAACACAGTAGCCATGGTACAAAGAAATGCTATGAATTCCCTGTACACCCTGTGGCGGATGTGTACTTAGGGTGACATGTGTGGCGTGGGGATCTGCATCTGACTGAGGCCCCCAGTCTACCTACAAAGAAAGTACATTAAATTGGAATTTTTCTGTATTTATTAAATGTTCAGAATTACCCTGGAATCTAAGTATGCGGGCTGGTTTAGAAAGGGGACAAATTGTTCAAGCACCAACGTTTGCATTCATGACCAGCTAAGGGCATTCATTATTGCTGCTTCAGCAATATGTATACTCCGTGGGATGTCAAATGGCTGTTCTCATGTACGGGTCATTGCCTTGCTAAATAAGAGCAAATGGGACTATCCTGACTCTGTTCACCGAGGCTGCAGTTACTCAACAAGTCAGCAGCTTCTCCAAAATCTCATATTCTCAGACCCTTATTCCAGCTGTTTGGATATTTGTTTTTGCTAATCTGGGAAAACATCCAGAAGCCAATTTAATCAATAGATGTCAGAAATAAATCTACTATTTTTCCTTTACCTAGACAAAATAGCTGTATCATTTCTGGTACTTACAGAATAGTCTTACCGTCTGAAGCAGCAGATGGTTTTGCTATCTGGCAGAAGTGGGGGTATCGGGCAGAGGGAAGCTCAAAAATATCAGGCTACCTAGGATAGGTAGCAAATAGCAACTGGGTGGATTCCAAGGGCTCAGAAATGGTACCCACAGACTTTAGCAGAGAAAAGAGAAGTGCAGCTTTTCTCTCTTTGCACTCAAAACCGGATTTTTCTATGTTTAAAGGAGTTGTTCAGTATAATTCCTAGAATATATGAAAACTCAGGCTATATTCCTGGCATCTACTGAAAACCCACTCCTTAGTCCATGAAAAGCCTGTAAAGATTTAGCCCTAAACCCTGACATATCCTAAAAGCTACAAAATACATTATGGCTAGCCAAAACAAATTTTTCCCCCCTGTGTTCCATTAGTTTTCTTTAAAAAAAAAAAAAAAAGTGAGAAAAAGTTACCTGTACCCCATGGATGAATGCTTTAGTTATTAAGAGACTATTATAGATAAGTCCTTATATTAAGAGAAGACAGAATTTAAAAGTTTTTATTTTTAATTCTTTTTAGTAATTTCTACCCCCATTGTGGGACTCAAACTCACAACCCTCATGTCAAGAGTTGCATGCTCATCTGGTTGAGCCAGCCAAGTGCCCCAAAAGAGGACAGAATTTTAAATCAGAGAGAAATAAACTACAAGTTAAGAGAACAGAAGTATAAAGGGTTCAGAGACTAATCTTCCATCTATTATGTTTAGAAATAATACAAATTTACTGAGAGCCTATAACACGTACAGGCACTGTGCTAGGCATAGCCAGGGGTGAGGATGAGATAAAACAATGAAAATTATGATCTAGATCAGCCAGTTTTTATTATTTCAACAAAAGTGCCAATAAAAGGTTACCACAAAATAATAAGAATACTTACTGTAACATTTTTTTAAATGGTTTTCTGTGCATCTCGATTCTTCATTCCATTTTGGGAATCAGATATATGTAGAAATCACTATGGTGTTTGTAAGAATCCCTTAAACTTAAAGATTCATGCCCACATTACTAGCCTAAATTCTATTTCTTTAGTTGCTTAAGGCATATAGTGTTCTCTGCTTGTAGGGAAGGAGGTAGATTCTAATAGAAACCAACTAGGGTGAACTAAAGCATGCCTTGAATACAATGAAAATAATAAAAGTTGTTTCCTGCCACTGCTCAAGGGCCCAGAAGATAGCATATCTAGATAAAGAATAGGATTGACAGGAGGTTTTTAGAATTTCTTTCTTTGCATTGCCCTTATTCAAAGCTTACTATGAACCATTATGAACTGAATGTGGAGTATTCACATTATTTCCTTCTAAACAGTCTTCACTGTGAATTAATTAATACATTCATGCCAATAATAATTTTTCAAAAGTTATACGTAATGGTAAAAAATACAGTAATTGTTGCAAATGTTAAATATAACTAGAAGAAATAGCATACTTTCTGCCATTCTAAGTAGGCTTAAAAATTCCCAGAGAGGTAAGTAGGTATGCGGCATTTGTGGGAGGAAGGAAATATAAAAAACAGAGCCTGGAGTTGATGAATATGAGTTAGATCTCCATTTTATCTTTCCTTGCCCTCTGTTAGAGGGACAAAGGAACACTAAACAATGAAAAAAGACATAAGCAAGTAGAAAGGAGAAATAATAAAAATAATAAATATAATCAATAATAACAATATCTGAGGTAGTATAACATTATACAATTTATGAAATGCTGATAGGTGCCTTGTCTTATTTGATCTATACCCTATCCCGATGGGATGGCTTGGGCAAGTTTTATTACTGCCATCTCCCACCTATATATTGGTTGAATAACTGAAGCTCAGTGAGGTTCATTCCCTTGGCCAAGGTCATGAAGCTAGAAGGTGAAAGTACAAAGCTCATAACTAGCTCGTCTGATTGTGTTGAGAAGATCTAGGAAGACCTTGGTATTTCAAGATTAGATATCTACTGTTAAGATGCGAGATGGTACTGTGTGGATTGAATTAAAGGGCTGCAGAGAAAGTCTGGGCAGGTAGGTACTTGAGCTCAGTACAGTGATGGAAATGCCACTGATCGTACAGTGATCCCGTTCAGATCGGGAGTCTGATTTACTACAGTCTGTTTTCTCTGCATTATTTAGTTCAATTTTTTAGTTCAATTACTATGACATGGTTGAGAATTTAGCTTCCTGGATTTGAGGTATTTTTTAAAATAATGCTGATAACATTCTTACCTGTAATTTGAAAAGCTTGCACAATTTTACAGTGGAAACTGGAGACATCCTCACAGGCCTTATCACATTCCTCTCCCTCAATTTGGCCAATGCAAACTCTCCCTCCTCTTCTTAAAACTCAAGTGGGGGCAGGTGGTGGTGGTGAGAAGAAATGTTCTGTCCCCGCTTTCACAAACGAATCCCGAAGCGGGTGAGTCTCATTAATCTTGAGCTAAATGTGAAGTTAGACATGGAGGCACCTCGGGTCCCCAGTGTTTGTTCAGAGCCCTAGGCATGTTACGGAGAAAAATGTCAAAGATTTCTCTTCTCTTGCTTCTGCACCCTGCCAAGATGTTTTATTCAAACTTCCACGTCCTAAGGAAATAAACACTGGCTATCAAAATCCTCCACCTGGCTCCCAGTCTCACACAGAAACATGCCCAACACCTGTGTTTAGGAGAGTGGATCAATTCTCGCCAAGAGCAGTCTCCAGGTAACATGCTGAGAGGCCAGAGCGCTCGGGCCAGGGATTTCAGAGGCGGCGGGGCCCTCCGTGACTGTGTCTGTCTCCCTCTCACAGTGCTTGTGCTTAAATAACACAGTGTGTCCGCTGACCCTGTCTGCCAATAAGGGTGGTTTAAACTACGAGTTCAACTCCGGGTTCATATCAAGAAAAAATGCTGGGAAAAGAGGGCAAGGCTGGGGGAGAAAAGAACGCACAAATGACTGAGAACAGGTGTGAATCAGCCACATGTCAGCGAGGGGAGCGGGAGGAAACGCTCCTGTTTGGCTCGGCATCAGCTCTGAATTTCATAGCGCCCGGGTGGTCAGCAGGGCTAGCAGCTTATGCATACGGCCTAGGTCAGAAAACACTGGAAATTCATTCAAGTTTCTGTAGACTCTATGGAAAGTGTGAGCATTGGAGGGGAAAGTGAGCAGCAACCATGACCTGTTCTTAGCCTGTGTCCGTCATAAGCACAAGAGGCAGGTTGTGGAGCAGGAATTCGGATGGGGTGGTCATAGTGGTCATGCGATTGGATGCACCCTGGCCTGGTCAGTCCTGTTGTCCACCACCATTCAACTGTCTGAAGGCAGCTGACACGATGCGGGTTCTGTTCCCAACAAACCAGAGGGCACACAAGGCAGAGACTCGTGCTGTAGCCATGAGTGGGATTCTTGGGTTTTTATTGGTTCCAAACAACTCCAGATGGACTGAGAACCAGGCCTGTTGGCCACCAGAAGTATTCTTGATTCTTAGTCCACAAGGCTCCTTTTTCAATTCCTGGGGAAAGGGCAAGTACACTCTCTCTTACTCTTAACCGTCCTCCCTCTGGCCTTGGGCAAGTTATTTAGCCTCATCTGGCAAATGATTTGGGCCTGGGAGATTGCCCATTGAGGATCTTTGATTTCTGTGAGTTATCACTCATACCTGTCACACAGGCCTGAAAACACAGTGCTTAGTGTGATGTGGCCTCTTACTAGCAGTAAAAGGAGTGAATGAATAACTTAACTGCATCTTCAATATCATGTGTAAAATTACATAGAAACAATACTCGGAGCCACTTGTGATTGCTCTCTTAGCCTTTTGATAATGCTTTCTTTCAGTAATTATACAGCCATCACATTTCTCCTGATGGTAAAATAGCCCAAGAAGCTCAAGTCCAAACTGCAAATTTTTAGCTTCTCTCCTCTAATGATCAGAGGCTGTGTAAGAGAAGGTAATGTTGGCCACTTTTCATGTCCTGTAAGTTGAATGTATGCCCAGACTAGCTAAGGTTTACATTTAAAAGAAAATCTCCAATATATGTAACATATGTGTGTGCATATATACACACACACACACACACATGTGTATACATATATGTTGTTAGAAATATACAAGAATATAAGGGATATATAAAAGAATGTAAAACATCTCCCTCTGTTAACTTTTCATGAAGCTCCAGAACACATCGGGCTTTGCCTTATGCCGGCCCCTCTGCTAGTTTGAGAGTCAGATCAGGTTTCAGCTATAAGCCAGCTGGTGCCATTCATTTAAAGGAAAACAGCTATGTAAGTGAGCAAGATTCTAATCACTAAATCTAATTACAAAGTAGAGTAAATTATTACAAATGTTTTTAGAAGTGTCTTAAAACACTGTAAAAAAGAAAAATTATCAACCAAACAGAAATCTGCTATGCTGGTAGCTGATAGCATCGTTAGGGAGGAGGACATTCATGTGTATAACTGTTATATACTCTATTTCTGACACCGGAATCTAGCATTCACACATTAAAACTTTATAACCTTTCTTTCTCAATCAGATGCTAAACTGTTCGACTCAAAGTACACCTTAGTTTATGGATCCTAATGAGAGGAATAGGAACATTTCACTTATACTAGAATGAAGGGAACTTCAAACTGCTTCATTAAAATGGTAACAATTAGTCAAAGGAAGGAAAAGGCGGTGGGAGAAGGAAGAGATACTTTACACGGATGTGTGTATTTCCCAGTGCAGATTGATCCTCTTCCACTTAACATCCTTTATTAAAATATTTGAAATGCCACACATTCTCCCTATCGCAGTGCAAAACTAAAAGACAAACACATTAACATTTAATCCTTGGCTTCCAGACTAGCTGCCTGCCCAGACACGTCTTACATTAGGTTGTGTTTGCATGGAGCTCACCCTTTAGTGCATCGGCCCCCCGGACGGACGCATGCATGTGCTCCTAGTGTCCAGAGCTCTGCAGAACGGTATCCCCCAAGCACTGGTAATTGCTGGGAGGTGGTGGAGGAGGCTAGTAGTGCTCACCAAGTATCTGTGCTTCTCCGCAGTTTCCAAACTGCTGTGCTTAGTCGAGGACCATAAAACTGGGCTTGGGCCCATAAAATGTTGAGGAAAGTGAGGTAAGCCGCATCTAGGCCTGGCCCCTCAAAATTGTCACAGGTCGCTCCAGCCCTTGCCCATCTTGTGATGGCAACTGTGGGGCCACGTGTCCAGATGGCATAGCTGCTATGCAGCGGGGGGCTGCCTGACCCGAACTGGGCTTCGTTAGAAAGAAAGAAGCCACAAGAGTTCAGCAATGCTGTGGCGGCTAGCACGGATTACTTGATCAAAACATCCTTAAGAGGAGCAAACTATACCACCTTTGTTTAGAAGTAAACTGGCCTAAAGCTGGAAACGATGTGATGCTCTCTCAAGGTCTTTCGTATTTTGTGAATCATGACTGTTGTCTTTGCCTCCACTCAGTGAAGACTTACACTAGCCATGGCTAATGATTACACAATCAATCTTCACGTCTTCCAACCTACTCATCCATTTCTTTATTTTCTGACCAACTGTAGCCTCCCGCCGCATACTGGCCCTCTTCGCTAAGACTGGGAACCTCTCCTCTGCTCTGTGGTATCGAAGCCTAGTGCAGTCAGAAAGGGAAGTCCGCCTACTTCTGGGCCTTGCTTGTGTCTCTGCCGCCGACCAGTTCTCTCTTACCTGTGCACCTACTTCTGCTTATAAGCTTTGGTGTTAAGAACTGGGACATACCTGCTTCCAGACCCCTGACCTGTAAGTCAGATATCCTAGATAGTTGGCATTCTCAAGTTTGAATTTTATAATCTTATATAAGATTTACAGTGTGAAAAGTAAATGCTCTGTAAAATCTAAGCAAACACAGTGTAAAGGAATATTATTTGAATTAGCAAAATGGCATTTCCCATCAAGGGAGTCACAACCTCTATTCACAACTATAGAGATAATGAAACAGTACAAGATATTTCTAGAAATTGCCTGAGGAAATATTGTACTAAAAATGCTTATTTCGTACTCCAGGTACTATAACCAAATTTCCCACCATTTGCATATGCTTGCTAGTAAATAGCACAGCTGCCTGGAAATACATGAGTCTTAGGATATATTTTTGGCTTTCCCTCTGTCTTGGTATCTTTTATACCTGCGGGGTTTTTTTCCTCCCCCCCAAGCAAAAGGAGGAGGACAATGCCTCAGGATATATTTAAGGAAACTGTGTTACATAATCCATGCAAGGACTCAGAGACCTCTGTATTATTCCCTTACTTAAATACAAAATCATACTTTATCAGAACAAATAAGGTTTCTAAAAAGGGTGGAGTCTGTCCTTAGCTTTCCCATAGTGAAAGGGTTCTATATTTGGCATTCTGCAGGCCTCATTATTACACAATCATTCCTTCATAAGAAAAACATAAAGGAATTTCACTGAATATATTTCTAGTACATGAGTTATTTTTAAGGCCAACCAGGGAGAATTTCAGGATAATAGTGAGAAGAACATACTGAAAATGTGTGACTCTGAATAGAAAATAAGATCTGACCCACATAAGTAAACAGAGTTATCTAAAAGCAGCCCCATTCACGAAATACAAGGCTTCAAGGGGACCTAGATTTTGAGCTCCATACTTCCTCTCACTCCCAGTAGGGCTCCTTCAGCCCACAAAAATCTCTCTATACCTCAGTGTATTCATCTCTAAAAATAACAGATGTCAATTTTCTGATTCCAAGATAATGTAAGGACTAACTAAATCATTTAGGGAAAGTATACTGGGTATATATGCTTAGGATATTTTCTTTTAAGTAACTTTTTTTTTTTCCCCCAGAAAGCAAAAAAGGAAGATAAAATTGACTCAGGATTGCATGGTAACATGACTGATTTTCATGTGGGGCTCTATATTACATCCAATGACCTCATGTTTACACTTGGTCTAGCACATGTTGTAAAACTAATTAGGGACTCAAGGATTCATCTCTATAGTTCGTATATAGGTCAATAATATCTTATATAAAAAGATTCTACCCAACCTCAGTGGTTTAAGCTTATTCTATTGAGCTGTCTAGCTTTGGAAGTCAATCAGGAGGGCTCCTTCTTAGAGTTGGGCAACACAGCCCTTTAGCTAATGTTTCCCTGTACTCCTGAGGATAAAGGTCAAGGATCTAAAGTCAAAAGTGTAGTGTGATAAACGCTCTGATGAAAGGAATAACTCAGAAATGTCTGAGGACATACAAGGGTAGTAACCCTCTCTTTCAATATATATTTACAGAGTATAACTTAGTGGCTGGACACTGGGTTCTGAACCCAAGCAAGGCTCCAATCCCAGTTCCTCAATATACTAGCTGTTAAATCTTGGGGAAAACTTTGACTCAGTTTTCTCATCTGCAGAATGAGAGACTTAACCTATCTCATAAGATTGTCAAGTATTAGACAAGATAATTAGCGTGTGCAAAATATTTAACTGGATGCCTGGAATGTGTAGTATGTGCTTATAATAAATGTTATTTATCGTGGAACATGTTAGTGGCACCTGACTGGGATATTGGGGACAGTGGTTTAAGATACTTTTTGGAACACAAGAGGGAACAAATGAATGAATGAATAAATTAAAGAATGAATGAATGAACAAAACAATAGAAGACAGAAGACTACTCTCTGGAAATACACTTTTGGGAGGTAACAATGACCAGTAATTTCTATGTACTTTAATCTGTGATTTCTCTGAATAGAGAAATCTATGTAATATTTATTTCTTCAATAGCGTGAAATGCTAAATGCTTTCTTTCTATTTCTAATGTCTTTGCTTTCAGATGAGTTGAAGCCCAGCTCCCCTTCTGAGATGTATACTACAGTTGCTCAGGACTGCCACTTTTAATTGAAGGCAATTCATTTGGTTGGTCTAAAGTGAGATACGGAAGCGCAAGTCAGAAAGGCAAGGGAGGGCAGGGCACCAGAACAGAACTTTTACTCACATGCTTATCATTTTCTCTATATCCTAAGACTAATAACTGAGATCTTCCCTTATGTTGGGTTAGATTTATAGTTGATTGGAAAGCCATAATTGAATAATTTCTCTTTTATGCTATTAAAATACCCAACCTTAAGGCAACATCAGAATATTTCACATATTCAGGTTTTCACGAGAGGGGAAAAGAAAACATTAATTTGATGCAGTTCCAAGGTCTTTCTTTCCTGCCAGGGTTTGAAATGGCCTATATTTAAATGTATAGAGGTGCCTTCAGAGAAGCCATCATAGAGAATTAGAAGTCTGTAAGTGGAAGCATCTTTTGGGGTTGAGCAATGTAAGCTATTGTGGAAACTCGACAATACATGTTGAAATAATTAAATCCTTTTGGAAATGATTGAACTGGATGTTTTCAAATAAGCAAATCTATATTTGTCATTCTGAATGCTTTTTATGGAAAGATTGTGTTTCTCCCTCCTGTTTAGGTAATTAAAAAAGGTCACCTGATGATCATTCATTATCAAACATTTCCGCACATGGAAAAAAATGTTTTGAGGCTGAGACCTTGCTTGTAAAATTTCATCCTTCAAAGGAGGTCTTTCTCCAGAAGCTATTATTCACTATTGGGGAGTGGGATTAAAAGCATTACTTCATGCCTAAGTGAGGTGTTCGCAGCACAGAGCACCTCTCCCTTGGTGGCTCGGTTCCAGTGCTTGCATTTTATGTAGATGCCATGCACCATCCTGAAAAGCTGGACAGTTTCCAGTAGCATTAGGGTTTGGAGGAAGAGCTGCTGCTCCTTAGAACTTTACTTCTTTTATGAGTATTACCGTCTCAATTTATTTTAACGCAATGAGTGGGAGAGAAGGTGGGGAAAAAATGCATACACAGAAGCCTCTATCAAATAGTCCTGCTGGTTTGGGCATCACAAAAAGAGGCACAAGAAAACCTTTGAGAGTTTGGAGCCTGCTGCATGAGACAGATAAAAGTAGAAACAGCAAATTGGCTGCAATACGAATGGCAGGTGCATTTGTTCACTGGAGGCAAGTTGGCAATTTAGTTTTCAATGACCAGCTTGTCTCTGTAAGGTTCACCTTTCAAAGTCCTCCCTTTTGCCCTCAATGTATGTCACCAGAGCTCTGCCTCGTCTCGAGTCCCTATGCTCCAGGTAACAGCAACTCTTTACCTTCTTTCTTTTTGGGAAAAAAAAAAAAATGTCCTGGTCCCCTTCTCTGCTTACTGGGAGTGGAATTAAAAAAGAGGCAATGGAAAACGCTGAAGCTAGCACAGTGGAACAACATGCCCGAAGAGAAAGCAAATGTGTGTTGGGTATGGATGATTTTGTCTTACCTTTGGAAACACAAACGGGGGAGGGGGGAGGGGAGCTCTGGCAGAACACTGTGATTCTGACCTCACTCTAGCATTTCTACAGATAGCAAAGAATTCAAAGCCTTTCCCCCAACTGACAGGATGGGACTTAAGAGATGCAGATCAGAGGAAAAGAATTCAGAAGAGAGAGGCTGATGAGAGCAATCTGTCTTCCAAATCCCTGCTTCAGATAAGAAAGGAGAAATGACTGCTTTCTTGGTACAGCTCATCTGGACAAAACACCATCCATTCATTTCCCCCTCACAAAGAAGCACACATAACCTTGAAATGTACATGACACACACGCCAGCACTTGTTTATTTTTGTATCCACCATTCTTATTATATTGATTGGTTCTTCACCTGTGTTTCTCTCATTATTAACTATCGTAGCAATTCCTCAAAAGGCCATGAGGGTGCTCAAATCAGCTAATAATCATAATCATAATCATAATCCTCTTTTGAACACCTTTGGTGCAGATGGAAAAGATCATAGTAGGATCGTCCGTGAGACTTCATTTTAGGGACTCTAACGTGTCTGGGGTGAAGTAGGTCACATGGTGTTTTGTTTTCCCCATTGAAATGAATTTATTCAGTTTCTAGCACAGTCCTATTCAGCTCATAGCAAAAGAGATGAAAGTTCTATTTTTAATTATTTGAAGAACTTCTATACTGTTTTCTGTAGCAACTGTACCATTTACAATCTCACCAACAGTGCACATGACTTTCTGTTCCCCACATGGCCAGCACTTATTTCTTGTCTTTTTGATGGTCAAGTGTTTTTTTTTTAAGAGTGTATGAATATATGTATGTACAGATGTATTTTAGAGAGAGAGCACAGGCGCACAGCAGGGGGAGGGGCAGAGACAGAAGGAGAGAATCTCAAGCAGACTCTGTGTTGGGCACGGGCCCAAAATGGGGCTTGATCTCACGACCCAGAGATCATCACCTGAGCAGAAATCCAGGCAGATGCTCAACCGACTGAACCCAGGCGCCCTGAGGCATTTTTAAGGCCTTCTCTAGTCAACAAAACAGTAAACAGATCCTAAAAAAACAATCAAAAGTAGAGCATGTAACAATAAGTGATTGTTTTAATTGTACTCTTGTCTGGTAATAAACATCAATGTATCAAACATGTTTGTCCTAGGGTTAGCTAAAAACTGATGGAACACCTCTGTCTCAAAACTCTCTCTCTTTTTTGAGAAATCAAAGGCTCTGAGTTTAGATAAGTGAGTATGATTCCTATTAAAAATTCGGTTGGTTTGCAAATGAATGGCTACATTTTGAATGTCCCCTGGAATGGGGCCTCTTCTGCCTGTTTGTACAGTGGAAGAAGAGGGGGTAAAACTTAGTATTTTTACTTTTCAAATGGCATTCATCAGGCTCTAGAGGTGTGTACCACAAAGAATGAACCAGCAGAAATGGCAGTAGAAGTTAATGCTTGATACCAACAAAAACTTCTCCTATTCCCAATAGATACAGTTCCTGAGATATCATTTCATTTTAATTTAGCAAGAAAGAAACAAAGTCATGCATATGCTTTGAATACCACAAAAGCAAACCCTGACTTCCAAATAGAAGACATCATTCCGTGTACAACCTGCTTTTTTTAGAAGATTTTATTCATTCGAGATAGAGAACAAGAAAGAGAGAAAGAGAGAGAGAGAGCATGGGGGGGGGGGTGGCCAATGGAGAGGGGGAGGGAGAAGCAGGCTCTCCACTGAACAGGGAGCCAGATGTGGGACTTGATCCCAGGGCCCTGGGATCATGACATGAGCTGAAGGCAGATGCTTAACTGATGGAGCCACCAAGGCGCCCCTGTATATAACCGTTTCGAAAGCTTCTTGAATATGGGAGCACTTTCTCTATGGTTATTGTACTTGAATATACTTGGAGCATTAATTTATACTGAAGTAAACTACATGATTGCTTTTCCTTGCCATAGACCTCTAACATGCTGCTACGGTAGAGCAGCATATGTACATACGTACAATTTCCTTAGACTGATTGAAGTTGATTGTGTATTAAGTTTATGAACAATGTTTGTGATGAACAGGATTTTCACTGCCTGAGAAGTTTGTCTACCATTCTGAAGCATGGGTGACTCAAAGTTTAGGATTACCTATTTTTTGATCCCTCTTTCCTTCACCCATTTTGCCAAAATCCCACTCCCCTCTCCTCTGGCAGCCATCAGTCTGTTCTCTGTATTTATTGTTCTGAGTCTACTTTTTGTTTGTTTATTCATTTTTTGAAGAGTCCATTTATGAGTAGAATCATATGGACTTTGTCTTTTCCTGTCTCACTTACTTTCCTTAGCATAATACCCTCTGATCCATCCATGTTGTCTCAAATAGCATAATCTCATCCTTTTTATGGCTGTGTAATATTCGTGTGTGTGTGTGTGTGTGTGTGTGTGTGTGTTATTTCCTTATCTATTTGTCCATTGATAGACACTTAGGTTGCTTTTATGTCTCAGCTATTTTAATTAATGCTGCAATAAGCATAGGGGTGCATATATCTTTTTGAGTTTGTGTTTTCCTTGGGTAGATACCCACTAGGAGAATTATTGGATCATGTGGTATTTCTGCTTTTTAAGTTTTTGAGGAAATTCCATACTGTTTTCCACAGTTGCTGTACCAATCTACATTCCCACCAACAGTGCACAAGGGTCCTTTTTCTTCACATCCTTGCCAATACTTGCTGTTTCTTGTTTTCTTGATTTAAGCCATTCTAATAGGTTTAAGATGATATCTCATTGTGCTTTTGATTTGCATTTCCCTGATGATTAGTGATGCTGAGCATCTTTTCATGTGTCTGTTGGCCATCTGTATGTCTTCTTTGGAAAAATGTCTGTTCAAGTCTTCTGCCTATTTTTTAAATCAGATTGTTTATTTTTTTGGTGTTGAGTTGTATAAGTTCTGTAGTTATTTTGGATATTAACCCCTTTCTCAGATATATCATTTGCAAATATCTTCTCCCCAGTCAGTAGGTTGTCTTTTTATTTTCTTGATGACTTCCTTTGCTGTGCAAAAGCTTTTAATTTTGATGTAGTCCCAATAGTTTGTTTTTGCTTTTGTTTCTCTTGCCTCAGGAGACATATCTAGAAAAAATTTTGCTATGGGTGATCTCAGAGAAATTACTGCCAGTGTTTTCTTCTAAGATTTTTATGGTTTCAGGTCTCACTAGGATTACCTATTCTTATGTCCTCACTATGAGAAAATGTTAAGGGATATGATAACAATATGTAACATTTATCAATTACTTGCTAAGTATTTTGTATACATAAAATCAATGAATCATCTTTACCCTTCTAGGAGACAAGTACCATTAATATTTCCATTTAAGAGATGAGGAAACTGTGGAACATAGTTAGCCTGGGCTACATTCCTATGTCTGTTAATTTCTATTTATTTTAAGACTCTGTGCTCTTAACCCCTACTTCATATTCTCAACAGGCATCTGTCAGTCTATTAACAAACTCTGAGTCAATTAACCTGACAATATGTTCTCTTTCTTTCTCATGCACTCTGTCTGTGTGTCTCTCAAAGATGCATGCTTGGTACCAAAGGATGATCTTATAGGACAAGGAAGATAATCCTTCAGTTAGAGTTGTAGAAATAGCTATGTTCTCCTGCTAGAAGAACTGGGAGAGTAATGATCCAAGGTTTTTGTTTTGTTTTGTTTTGTTTTCAGTCCATCCCTGATCTGTTTGGAAATTTTATACCTTTCTACACATCTTTCTAGTGTAGGGCTTCTCAACCTTGGCACTACTGACATTATGGGCTGGTTAAATTTTTTTGTGGGAATTGTCCTATCTATATATCTATATCTATCTATTTATCTATCTAGAGAGAGAAAGAGAAAGAGAAAGAAAGAAAGAGAGAATGCTAAGCTTTAGCTCTGGTAACTCTCCAGCAGATACTAGTAGCTCTTCCTTCCCCCATCCTTTGGCTAGTTGCAACAATCAAAAATATCTTCAGATATTACCAAATATCACAGGGGGTAAAACCACCCCTGATTGGGAATCACTGCTCTAGAGAGTTGTGTTGGATAGACTAAGGACAGACAGTGACTTACCAGGTTACTGGTAAATATAGATGGCATGATCCATTTTTCTCAAAGACAATAGTAGTTTCCACAATAAAGAGTTTGGACCTGAAATAAATTACTCTTCTGTCTCTACTCCGAGAGAGGAAAATTAACTATGGCATCAGGTTCTTAAGCAGCTCCAGAAAGTATATTAATTTCATTCCTTGGAATGTTGCTCCAGTTAATTAAAAAGTGATAAAGGATGGTTTAACCCATTACCATTACTTTTAAACATTCGTATCTAGATACTGTATCCCTTTTTAAAAACTAATTAATTAATTAATTAAAAACCTTCTAATATAGGTGTTTGCAGAAGGATCTATGACAGCGCCCTATTTACTTTCTTCCATGTAGAATGTGAGCCATGATGGTTCTGGCAGGCTAATATACATAATTATTAGAGTCAGTTTAATGCCAGTAGACATGAAAAGGTTGCTTCTGATTCTTTGCTTTGCCTGAGAGAGGAGTGATGCCACTATCTACCTAACTCAGAGCAGATGTCGCCTCAGCACAAGGCAACAAAATGGCATTTCCTGGGCACTGAAGCAGCATCACAGTGTGAAATACTATCCAACAAAACTTACCAGGAACAGCACTATGTTCGCTTGCTGCTATGTGAAGCAGGCCTGCCAATAACACCTGGCCTGTGTGCAAATGGCACTATATGATTGGAGAGAAAATGGAAATAATCCATTCTTCATGTCTTTCCACTTACCCTTTCATAGTTTCCTCTACTCTACTTCCCTGATCCTTCTTTACTAACTTAAGGCAAAGGCAACATTATTCTCCTTATAATTCAGTATTACAAAGTAAAAATTCTTTAGATACTTGGACAGACAGAATGTTCTCAGGGGAAATGCTCAGGGCTGATTACCTGGCAGTGTGTGGTGTACTGACAGAAATGCTGCTCTGCTTTCTGGATGGAAAGCAATGGGAATAATAATATGTAAATTGATGTATCAAGATTTCTGAAAGCTCAGCGTTATTTCCCCTTGCCCAAAGATCTCACCTCGCCTTATTAACTATTCTAACAACCCTGCCTTTTTTTTTTTGTTGTTTGTGTAATTCTTGTTTCCTCCCATTTAGCACATAGAAAAAAGCATTAGTAACACTCTTGGTTTTAAATGAACCCTATTAATATTCGCCTCTGCAAGGGACTCTGGGATAATTTTGATAAATGTGGCCATGAAGCTGATCTGACAGAGCTGAGTGTGATATTTGTGTGTTCATGGGGAACTGCTTCATGCACAAAATGGGGACAGACGGAGATGGGGAGTCTGGCAGGTCTCTATTTCTGAGCCACAGCTAGTAACCTAAAGTAGAAATGTAATTGTACTTAAAAACAAAACCAAAACCAAAACAAAAACCAACAAACCCTAATCCAAAATAAAACGAAACACGCAATTTTTTTAAAGATAAAACAAACCCCACTACTTTCTGATCAAGAGGTTATTCACTTATTAGAATTCTCAGTTCTCATAGCCCTGGTTGGTCAGATCCAGAAAGATGCACAGGAAGGTAATGAGAAGAAAACCTGTGTGTATCGGAGAGGAGGTGAGCCTGCAGGGCTCATAATGCATTTCTCTCTGTTTCCCCCAACAGTGGAAATTGCCCCTGAAAGACTAAATGCCTTGTGGTGATTACATTCCCAGATGGAAGGCAGGGGGGAAAGACAGACTGCCAAATTCTGAAAAAGCTTTAGAGTAAATGTCAGAGATTCTTGGATATAGGTTCATTCCATATATATAGATTGCTTGAAGAGGGCTTTATAAAGTTCGCTAGTTTTGAAAGGGAATACATAAATAAGTGATGTAATACAGGAAGATTATGAGCAGCATAAAGGCAGTTATTAATTATGATAAAGAATTTTCTAGCCTAAGCAAGATAAAGCTCCAAATATGAACCCATAGAATAAAAGAGAGAAAATTGAACTTCTTTCTACAACTGCCTCCAAACAGTGCCCTTCGTTCTCTTTAGTACTTCTTTATTAATTTTTATTATGAGATTTGATTCTATTTTGGGAACCAGTGTCTATTTTCACAACACAAAAGTACACAGACAAGCACAATGAGTGTCTCTGAGGAGGACACTGGCGGGAAACAAGTAGAGACTGAAGGTAGCAGTGGAAGTGGTTTGGTGACCATAGTATGGAAACAGATGGCACACCTGGGAGAATATGATAATAGAATAAAACAAAAGAAGAAAGTGTAAAGCCGCAGACAGTTCAGAATGCTTGTTCTTGGGGAGGAGGTTTTTTAAAAAGTAAAAAGGTGGGAATTCTTCACAAATGGAATATTCCAATTTCTATTCCATGAGAAGCGGAATGGAAAGATTGATGCTTACATAGCTATCATTTATCGAGCATGTATATAATAGTAAGCCTTGTTCTAAGAATGTCTTATTTAATTATCAGATTGTTCTTGAAATGTAGGTTATTATTATACCCACTTAACACATAATTAAACTGAGGTTCAGAGATTAACCATGCCGCAAAGTAAACAGCATCACTGTCAGAAGGCAAAAACCAAGGCTTAGGGCTTCCCAAAGTCTTGCAGCATACAGAGTCAGAGTCTAGGCCTGCCTAACATCAGAGTAGAAGTAGAAGCTCTTTTTCTCCACTTACTTGTGGTCTTGATGGATTTGGCCCTTGCATTTGGAGATGGGAAAGAGAAATCCCTTTTGGTGGGCTAAAATAGGTGTGTTTGCTACTCGAGCCATATAATTGGCTCCACCCATATAATTGTCAGTCTTTCTCTAAAGAGTCATATAAGGCAACTCCATTAACATAACCTATCTTAGAATTTAAAACACATACCAGGGGCGCCTGGGTGGCACAGCGGTTAAGCGTCTGCCTTCAGCTCAGGGCATGATCCCGGCATTATGGGATCGAGCCCCACGTCAGGCTCTTCCACTATGAGCCTGATTCTTCCTCTCCCACTCCCCCTGCTTGTGTTCCCTCTCTCTCTGGCTGTCTCTATCTCTGTCGAATAAACAAATAAAATCTTTAAAAAAAAAACACACACACATACCAAAGCTGTATTTTTGAAGCTCACATGGCTCTTATTCTGGGCTGCATTGCCTTTGGGGCGAATACCGCCCTCCTGTTCTTAACTTGGTTGCTGGGAGCCTGCACCTGGTAGAGGCACCTCCATCTGGTGGTCCAATCAGAACCCATTAAGCACTGAGGTAGACTGCCTGGAAGTAGAAAATATGGAGCGGGGAAGCTCAGCTTGGGCTACATGACTTCACCTTTGGAAAAAAGAAACAGGAAAAAAAATACAGCCCACACAGCCTACAGAGCAATTGTTCCTGCACAGCAACTCTGGTCTAATTGATTTGGACACCACAGCTAATTTTCCCTCAGACATCTGTTAGCGCACATTAGTGGATGTCGTTAGGTAGGGAGGCGCAGATTAGATGGGGAGCAGAGCTCAAAGGCCCTGGTTTGGGAGCCTGGAGCAGACGGAGGAACGACAACAGACAGAGTCTGCCAGCACCCCAGCAACATCAGATACTTCTGTTGCAGCAACCCTGAAAAGAAATGGTAATGGCTGGGAAGCCATGGAAGTTGTACATAATATTCGGATCCTTTCAGGCATTTGCCCAAATAATCAGTGTTGTCTGAACTTCCAAGGGCAAAACAAAGGTGCTCCAGACATGAACAGAGCCAAAACACACATGAAATAAAGACAAGCACTGTAGATGTTCCTACTCTCTCTCCCCAAGCCTCACCCCTTCTTGTATTTCAGACATTAGCATGCACTGACGATTCCAGAGCTCACTCGTACACCAGTCAGGCAGGTGACAGAATGCTGGTCAGCTCAGACTTGTCCAAATCGTCTCCCATTGCAAAGGGCTGAGAAGTAAGTCCTGATTTATTTATTCTTTCTTATGCAGCCGTTCTCAAATACTTAACTCATGCCAAAATGCAGTTCCTATCCTTTGGGACATGTTTTGCAGTTGAGCAAGTCAAAAAAATCATCTGATGCCCTCAAGGAAATCCTCTACTAGCTGGTCTATACTGATGACTACCGTCCCAACGAATACATTTAAAAGATTATGATCCTCTTTCAGAAGCAGTACAATGTTATGCATTACAAATCAACTGGTGAAAGAAAAGACTGCATCTCAGTCCAAAAGAGAAAACTCTTACATACAGGCAAATAATTCTATTGGTGATATAGACTCAATCTTTCCTCACTGTGCCTGGCATCCTTTATAAAATATGCCTCTCATCATTTCACTCCCCTCCCCCCAAATCCTTACTTACCCAAGCCGACAAGGTAAAGTCAAATATCCTTTGTAAGGTATTCAAAGCCCATCATATTCTGGTCTCAAGTGATTAGTCCAGCTTTATCTCCTCAAATTCCTCTTATTCCATTTAAAATAGGCTACTTGCTACTTCCTGAACATCCTAGCCAATTCTCCATCTCTCCATGTCTTTCTTTCGACTCCTAACTCCCTTTGACTATCTGAACAACTCTGACTTATCCTTCAAAGCCTTGCGCACCTCTCCAACTCAGTGAAAATTTTCTCATATTCCAGAGAGTCATTTCCTCTCTGTGTGCCAATTAGACTTTGTTCATATTTCCACAGATTTTGTAAAACATATTTTATATACATATACATACATATACATATATGTACATATGGTATGAGATATATACATATGGTATGAGATATATATATATATATATATATATATATTCTATTCTTCCTTCTTAACTCACCTCCTCAGCATCCAAACATTTTTAGACCTTGATGGCAGGGCTTTGTTATTATTTTTAGTCATCTCTGAATTTCCAGTATCTGGCACAGTGCTTGGCATATGGTAGGCCCTTAATAAATGTTTGTCAAAGAGATATATTTATGAACAAACTTTGCCGCTGAATATACTATCTTGGTAGCAGGTGATGGAGTGATTCATTGTCAAACAGTATCAAGGGTAGGAGTTCTGAATGACCAGGTATCTTTCTCTTGGTAGAATTGACAAATGTCTCCATCTTGGAAAACTTGGTCATGCCTACACATTCTTTACATAAAATGGCAAAGAATCACCAAACACAATGTCCTGGAATGTCACCAGTCTACCAAAGAAGAAATATTTTGTGCAGTACAGTTCTGAGGACTAAGTTATGTGAATTATATCCAAGACTCTAAAAAAACAATGAAGTAAAGTGGGGGGTGACAAAAGATAATGCATAGGGTACCCCCAAATCATATCTCAGATCAGCGTGATTTATTTATGGGCCATGATTTAGATCCACCAGAAGAAATATAAAATAAACAGAGTCACATAACTTCACTGTGAGTAGGTAAACGAATAGAAATGTAACAACAGTCTTTCCTGTGAGCTTCGTTTTCTTCTATACTACCTTAATGACCAGAGAGGGGAGAATCAAACTGAAGTATTTATTTAGCACTTATTATATATTACACCCTATATCAAGTCCTTTTACGTTGTTTTAGACAAGGTATTATCATCCTCATTTAAAAGGTTAGGAACTGCAGTTTAATGAAATTATATAACTCATCCAAGTTACAGAGCTGAAGCTGTATTACCAAAATCAAACAAGAGCTCTGGTTTCAAGGCCATGACTCCTTTCACTCCTTTCTCCTTTCCTATGTAATAACTTTCTGCTTCCTGTTTGGTAGGAGACAAAATAAACTAGGACGCAGAGAAGACACAGGAACTGAAAACAAAGAAGACTAGGGCACCGCTGAAATAGAAGAGGGGAAAGACAGTGCAGGAATGAGTACGTTGGGGTTTACTGCTGTAACTTGTCTGAGAGCTAATGCTATGGAAGGTCAGCTGAGCACAGAACCTCTCCTTGGTTCACTCTCAGATGATGATTAATAGGCGATAGATACAGTGTTTGTGTGATAGAGGCGTGCGGTGCCCTACTAGAGCTTGAAGCCAGGGGTGTCCATCTGTCCTAGCTTTAATGGGATTGATCAGGCTTTGCTATCTCTGCTTTCTGCCAAACAGAATCAGAAGGCATCAGTGTTAGTAATTTGGGAGCAGTTTTTGGCTACCTAAGTGGCTGTTAGTAGAATTTATGGACAGTAAAGCTCGATTCAGGGCCAGCCTGCAGCAAGACCAGGGAGTAGGCAGTTCATCTTCTCTATGTTCCTAAGTGTTCCATTCTTCCCAGTGACCATTAGCTGGGAAAGAAAGTATTTGAAACATTCCAGTGATTTATAGCAAGGTGTTGGTGGCATCTGCCACCTCTCTCTCCTCCACCTGCTCCCAGAAAAGGGTATTTGCCTTTTAAACTCTGTCTTAAGTTCTATGAGGGTACAGTGGTTGCATCAGAAGTTATAATAGCATGGTTTCTGATTTAGCTACCTTTGCTGACTATGCATAAACTGCCTTTTCCCCATTTTTTGGATTGGATTTGAGGGGCCTCTGAGCGCTTCATGCATTTCCTAACTTTTATTTTCATGAATCCATGAACTTTTCTGGAGAAGTGTAATTCTGAATGCATATAAATACATTTTTAACATCACTGATCAGCCTTCAGAAATTAGATAAAATAACAGCAGTGTTTCACTTTATATTTCTATTTCATGTATATTTTAAATCAACATTAATTGCTGAACCAAAACAGACAGCAACATAGAAGTAGGCTCAATACACGTTTATTTGTTTGTTTTTTGAGGAAAAGTCAAAGGTCTTGCTTATTTACCTTACTTAACAGAACCTGTCTCTTTTAAAGAAAAGGTAAAGGGTTGCACGCATCCCAGGGATTATTATTTTGTTGGATAGCGTCCATTTGCACACTGTGTCCCTTCCCAGATTCCCCCCGCTCTGTGCCCTGGAAGGCTGACCGTATGAATTATGTCAATGGCATCTTTGCCTCTGGCTTCCAGTTGAGGGACTGACTTCCACCAGTGAGGAATATTGCTAAGAGTTGAAGGACAGAGCAGAGTGTGGTCTAGGCATTTATTACCCTGGCCCCTGCACCAGGGTCTCCATGGGCTGGCGGCAGCCTCCCACTACATGACCCAGCTCCTGTCAGATGCTCTCTGCACACAGCTCTCTTTTTCTGGCTTCTAGTCACTGTTTCCTCCCATTACCCTCTTCAGACCTAGAGGTGATAACAGCTTCCTGGAGTTACCAGCCCCAAGGCAGTGCACTATCCCCTGTGATTTCCTTACCCCCTACCTCTTGCCCAAATATTTTTAAAAAATAATCTCTATTAAACTCCTTTGAAATTATCCAATTTTAGTGTGCCATCTGTTTCCTGCAGGGACCTTGACTGATAAAGCCCTGTAACTCAGATTTACCTTTATTCCGACGCCTGAATGTGGTTCTTGGGGAAATTAGAAAAAAAAAAATGCATCCACTAAGTCATAGTGTCAAAAATGGGTGGTTTTGCCTAGAAAAGCACCAGGAAACCGGATGAATTTCCCATGCCAGATACTGGCCGTTATAATGTGGCTCACATTCACCCACTGAAACATGCTTCCCAGCCAAAGTTTTAATAGCAAAATAAAAGGTTTGGAGTCAGCTATGCTCTCCCCAGGCCAAAGGCATATTTCCCAGTTACTTCTAAATGACTTCTTTTTTTAAAAGATCCAAAATATGAGTTGCTATGAAATGCTGTCTTTTTTCTAACAGCCATAAAATTCATGTGTATCAGTGGCGTGATCAATGGCATCTTGTCAAAGATAAATTATGCCTCAGAAGGACACAATGCAGGGCACATTAGAGTCCAAAAGTCCAACATGGCTCCTTGCAACAATTCCAGAAATTCCAGGAAAGTGTCAAATAATAATAATAATAATAACAACAACAACAACAATAAAAGAAGTACAAAATATTTGAAATGGTGATATAATGAAATCTTCTTTCAGGACTGCCTCCAGCAGAAAGCTGGTGGTAGGAGCAGAGAGGGACATTATTTGGGAACCTCATTTTCCCCTCCAGAGGTATGGAATCTGCAATTGAAAAGAAAATGAAAGAGCTTTGGCACCTGGCATAGCTAAGGGCCGTGAATCATCAAGGCCAGCCCAGGAGCAGCAAGGTGAATGACGGTGACCTCCCTTGTCAGGTTTTAGCCTCCTATACATTTGGCACAAAAAACGAGGGTTTAAAATAGCTTTCCTGCAGGTTCCATGTGACTTGTCACTGGACCCAGACAGCACAAAAGGGCTGATTAGTGAGGCAAAAAAAGAGGATCTTCTCCTGAGATGACTTCCAAAAGCTGCTTCTTGCAGCACAAATCTCCCTTTGAAAAGGCGGAACTTGCTGGGAAAGGCAGCAGCATTCTCCCCTTCAAATGACTGAAATTTGCTTGGGAATTCTTTTTTTTTTTTTTTTTTTTTAAATGAAGATCACCTTCTAGCTTCAACGGTCTTTACTTGAGGACGTAAAGAAAATTCAAAGGAAAATTTTTCACTGAAGTCACTACCCTGGTCTTCTTTCCCACTGGACTTTAGCATAGAGAGTTGTGAACAATGGCTTTTTGACCAGCTCTGGCTGCCAGCAGAGTCATAGGGATATCACTTCTAGTTTGGGGGCCTACACAGAACTCAATGAAGGCTCCATTCATACCAGGGCTGCCAGTCGAGAGGCACTGGCAGGTGCTGATCACCAGAATGGTGCAGGGGGCTGGGGAAGGGGGACAACTCAATTTGCCTCTCCTGATGGAGTAAAATTGCTCCCTGGGGGAACACAAGTGGAACAGCTGTCATCCTACCACCAACTGTTTCAGAACTTCCTTGCACCCATTTAATCTTTAAATGTTGAGCAAAGCACAGAAAAACAAGAAGTGCTAAGATGCAAAGTAAGATAAAGAAAAGAGAGGAAGGTTGGATTTAAAAGAAGAAAAGAGGGTGGTAGGGAAAGTAGCCGTGGGGTGAAGAATTGCCATGCCATGATGGTCACTGATCCAAATATTTCAGGACTGTGGATAGCGGTCAACCATGGTTGCTTCACAAGGGTACCCTAACTGATAGTTAATGACTGTGGACAAAATCCTCTGTGTATAGAGCTCACAATGAAGAGAAAGGAGAGGAAGAAGGATGATGAAAGAAGAAGACAACAGAAAGAAGAGCAACAGAGGGAGGGGGACAAAGTGGGGGGAGGGGAGGGATAGAGAGAACTTAAAGGAAGATAGAAAAAGTGTTATATGTGGCTTTTATTTCCTTCTTAATCCATCAAACATCTTGGGTTGTAACTTTCTTTTTTTGGGGGGAGGTTTGTAACTTTCACCAAATAAGTACTTATTTTAAATTAAGAAAACAATCATAGAATTTATACTTTCTGTATATAAATTTATTTTAAGAATTGCTTCCTTCCAAGATGTTGCACAGAAAACTCCTGGCTAGCATTATGTTTCTAGGTCCCTGATCGGTGGACACTATGTCAGTGAGACCAAGAAGTTCAATGTTAAAGGATGAGGGGCAACAAGGCAAGACATTCTGCAGAACAGTTCCAAGTGTTTAAACTCCCATTAAGAAGAAATTACTCACCTGCTACTACTTCCCAGGCATTTGGGCTCCGTTACCCAGGACATTTCCTGCCCTCATGCATTCTGGTAGCAAACAAGTCAGTGTGGTGTCGTTCAAGGTGCTCATGTGCTCCCAAACCTATTTCACATCTCATTGCTTAGCTGAATGGGATGTGATTGTACATGCTCTTTGGCCTCTCTAACCTGGTAGAGAGAATCAACCAGTTCTGAGCAAAACTCAGTTTCGTTAAAGGAAGCAGAGTGAAATGCAGAGTGAAAAGACTGGAAATGAGATCAGGGTAAAGTATCTCTATTTACAAGTCAGCCTGGCTCTGAGTTGGCGGAAAGGAAAGAAGAATCCTGGAGCCTGGTGACACTGTCCATCACTGGTTGCTCACTGTTACCAAAAGTAAAAATTCTTAATTTATAACTTTAAGTATTGATCTCCATTTTCTATATCCTAGTCCTAGACCTATAGCCCCAACTTCAAATATCAGGTGTTCAATTCAATTAGACCAGGTTATTGAGCTCCTAGCCCAAGGCATTTTGCAGAAAACAATAGGAAATTTACTAATAATTTTCCCCTACTCTCAGTGTTCTTACAATCAGAGGACATAGGCATATGGACAAGCATAGCACAATGATACGGGTGACACTGTGGAATAAAAACAACAAAAGAGTTTTGAGGAAGGAGAGATCATTTATGAATGCTGGAAAAGTCTCTTTGAGGGGATAGCATTTAAGATGAACAGGAATATTTCAGAATTGAAGAGATAAAGAGGAAATTCTAGGTTGAGGAACATTATGTGTAAAGGTTCAAAGGTTGTAAAATTCTTGAGTTTTCCAGGAATCGACAAGTAATTTGATATGACTGAAACATGGGAAATGTAAGTCAATGTAAAAAGATACATGGTTTGAATACAAGGTTATACAAAATTTATGGGAATGATGAAGGTCAGGCTAAACTGTGGTACTTTATCAGTAGGTATTTAGTACACAATGTGGAGCCATTCAAGTGATTTTGCATGGAAGAGTAAGACACTGGTGTGTTTTTGAAAGACAACTCAAATAACGGAGGGTATTAGATTGGGGACAACTGTTAAATTTGCTTTTCTTTCGATCTTATACACTTAATGTTTCATTTTGCATTATGTTGGTTTCCTATTGCTGCTATATAACAAATTAGCAGGAACTCGGTGGTAGTAGCACAAACGTATTATCTTAGAGGTCACAAGTCCGAAATGCTTCTCACTGGGCTAAAATGAAGGTGTTGGCAAGGTTGTGGTCCTTCTGGAGGCTCTAGAGGAGAATCCATTCTTTTCCTTTTCCAGTTTCTAAAGGCTGCCTGAATTCCTGGGCTCCTGGTTCCCCACCATCTTCAATGCCAGAAGCATAGCATCATCAAATCTCTCTTCTCTGCCACTCTGCTTTCATGATCACATCTCCTTCTTTGTGATTTAAGGACCCTTGTGATTACACTGGGCTGACTTGGATAATCCAGGATAGTCTTATCTCAAAGTTCTTAACTTAATCATACCTGAAAAGTCATTTTTGCCATGGAAGGTAACATATCCCAGGGTCCCAGGATCACAACGTGAACATCATCAGAGTGCAGGCCTTATTCTGTCTACCACAGACATACTTAGGTCAGAGTATAAGGTTTAAAAGGAGAGGGCAGAGTGTGCTGCTCCATGACCTGTCTTGGATTTCCACCAGAGAAACTGGCCCTATTTGGAGTTACCCATAGGCAGATCAAAATAATCCAGGAGGAAAGGGCTTCAGTTAGGATTTTTCTGCCCCACCTACATATTTAAACTGTTCACATGAGCACTGCTGATCAACACTGAGTAAAGATTTAGCAAGAATACAAAAGATTATATCCACTTAATGTCAAGGGAAAAGAAGAAAAATATTTTTTGCAAAAAAAATGGATTAAACATTTGGAAAACTGAGATCATTCTTTTGCTTTTGCCTGAAAAATTAGCAACAAAGAGCCTGACATTTATAGTCACATTTACCACCATGTGGTTATGTCCCAACGCAAGATCACAGAATAACACAGTGCCTTGTGTTTAGGGTATTCCTTTCTAGGGCTTAAGGCTTTGGAAGGTTTATTGACTTTTTTCTTATTTTCAATTATATTCTTCATGCTCTACATACATGAAAATATATTATGAAGTATAAGTATAGATAATACAAGAATGTAGTACAAAGATTCTTAGCCTTGAATTCAGAGAAACACTGTGATTGTCCCTAATTTGTTATTTGATTAGGAGCAGATTAGTAACACTATAATGCCTTAATTTTCCAGTGTTACTGAAGTGTTAAAAAAATATTGGCTTAAGGTATGTTATGGAGAAGAGGGATGAAAAGAGATAATGTATGAGAAAGTCCTTTGAAAAAAGTTCAAAAATAATGGAGGTTACTATGCATTCATTGACCATGTGCTATTTGTCATGTGTGGTGCTGTACTGGGGATATAGTGAAAATAATACATGGCTTGAAGCAAGAGTGGGTGAGAATTACTCAGATCATTGCCTTAAGAGGTACAGACATTGTGTGTTCCCTTACCTTATCTGGTATTTGAATGATTTGAGAAGACTATTTAGAATGATGTAGGCAAGCATTCTCTGGAAGTCAGGGTTCAGGGGTGAGGTCTCCTTCCCCAAACCTTGAAAGATACTGATCTACCTCATACATAAATGAACATGACTGCAATTGGCAACGCCTTCAGCTCATAGGTAGCCTAATGGAGAGGGACAGGGCTCTTTGGAGTTCACTGGAGACCATGATTTTTAGTCCTGGCTTACCCTGGGACCTATTCCAGGATCAGTCAAATTTGTCTTACTTCAAAAGTATGTGGAAGAAGTAATGAGTAACTGGAGAAAAGTGACAGTGAATTCCATATGCTTCTTTTTAAAATCACTTATATAGCAAATCCCCTTAGTCTACATGTCAAGAGAGGATTTTTCAAGCTAAGGTTGCAAATTCCATATAGGTTCTGAAATACTTCCTCTTCTTACATCATCACTATTTTCAAAGAATTTGCAGTTGGACTAAAAGATGGAAAAGGGCCCCTGTTTTATGTGTGTGTCTGTGTGTGTATTTTCACAGCTCTTTTGATTTCACAAGACTATGAGGTAGCAGCTACATTTAGCTTGGAGACCTGCCTTTTATAAAATAATGTTTCTTATTCCATGATTACACTAGTTCTCAATTCTTACTCTGATGCCAATTTTGTTTATTTATCTATCTATCTATCTATCTATCTATCTATCTATCTATCTATTTATTTTCCTCTCTGGGATGTACACCTGCTATAAGAAAGAGTACAAAATAGGGGATAGAATTATCATGTAGTAATAGTACATTGTTTTGCATATTAACACAGATCGTCTACTTGAATGCACGATAGTCATCAGGCTATCTTTTTCTAATTGGGTATGGATCAAATTGATCATTCACTTTTCTGTCCATTCTATTCCATGACCAAATATACATGTTGAACTAGCTTGAGCAACAGTGAAATCTGGTATAGAGTAATAACTTATTCATGTAGGAATATAACCCATAACTAAAAACAGGATTCCAATAGAAAAACTGACCTAACTCAGATATATCATAAGTGTACTTATTATTAATAGAAAGCAAAGAGCACAACATATTATACAATGATATTAGTCAGAAATAAGAATTCTTGGAAGAATAGTTCTAATTAACTCTCTGAGCATAACTATTATTTTTTAATAGCAAATTCATCTTCAAGTTCAGAGAGGGAACTAAAAAAATATGATTCCAGTGCCCTTGCTTCCACTTGCCATATCTTCTTTGTTGCCAACATCTCCTTCATCTGCCAGAGACCCCGAGTACTTACAACAGAACTTTCTTTTCTGTTACTGGAAGAAAAGTAACCAAGAAACAAATCCTCAGCAAGGCATTAGGGATCTAGATACACCATCCCTTGAGAAGTTTTTATTCACTGATTTGTGGATTCACTAAATAAATCTTTAGTGAGAACTTACTATGTACTGAGTTGTATGCCAAGTTCGCATTCATAAAGTGAATGGCAGAGACATAGCCTGATGTACAGTATAAAGGAATGCATAATAAAAATGAGCTATGAAGAATTCTGGGTGCAGCCTCTATAAAGTTAGCACACCTCATTCACACTAAAACTTAACCCTGCTGAGATCTCTTCTGAACAGATTTCCCACTGAAAGTCAAGATCCATTGACATATTATTTTATTTCTGGATGCTGCAGACTCACTGTTTCCTAGAAACCCTCACTTTGAACTTGGCTTTGGTTATTGGTGCCTTTATCAATAAAGCAAAAATGAAACAGATAAGAAACACAAATCAGTCACCCAGGTAACTAGATTACTGGGGGAAAACTTCAGCATGAAAAAGTCTCTTTTGTCATTTTTCACTGTACAAGAACAGGTAATTTACCTTCATGTACAGTTGTTTGTTACTTTTTATCCACCTGGTGGGGCTATCATAACAACTGGTACAGAGCTGATCATCTGACTCAAGCTCCACTGATACAATGCTGGTCATCTGACTCGTGCTAGCCCATCAGAATACTGTTCTCCTGACTGAAGCAGGGCCAATCAGAGTCTTTCTTTTCATGGGCTATAATGGCTGGAGAAAGAGAAGGGAGTGGGAGAAGGTAGAAGAGATGGTGATGAAGAGGTTGATTCAGAGAGAGATCGATCTTTTTCTCCTTCAGGGTCAACTTTGCCATTGCATATAGAAATCCTGACTGAGAATAAGGTTAACGTAGAAGAAGAAATCATAGCCAAGAGGTACAGAGAAAAATGGGATCCTTATGACATCATTTGAACTACTGGATCCAACCATCCCTGAAATGAAACCACCCTTGTATCTTCCAGTTACATGAGCCATTCCTTGTCCTTCCTACTTAACCTATTTTGATATGAGTTTTGCTGTTAATTTATTCACTCCAAAAAAATTAAAACTATGGCTATGGTTTGAACATGCACACATACGCATCCATGCACATACACATATACACATATGAGCTGAATTAAATAAAGAGAATTGATTTGGCAAAATGAATCTGTTTTGGTGAAAAAGGGAATATTGTGTGAATGTAATGTGTCCATGCCTTCTATGTCATGTGTTAACATAGGTATTTGAAAACGAATGGCATTTATTCTAGTGAAACTGTAATAAGGTGGCATGGTACAGTGGGAAGAATATTCTACTGGGATTTAGAAGGGACAGTTCTGCTGAATTATCTACCATGAATACGTTTTACTTTTAAAATCAGAAAACTAATGAGGCAGCGTCATTTCTGAAATGAATCAAGGAAGGTCTGGGTTCTAGTTTCAATTCTGTCACAAGCTAGTGCTTTGATTACAGTTTCCTCCTTTGTAAAAGGAGGGGGCTGGAGCAGTGGCTTTCACACTAGACTCTCTAGATCCCTAGGGGCTTTATGGAGTATACTGAGGGGTAGAATGTGAGATAGGGGTAAAAAGGGGGGCTCCCATACTCTTCCACCCTGCTCTCTAAACCAGAAGAGCTCTAAACATAATCATTTCATCTACTAAGCTTGAATGTCAGCTTTTAACTAAAGCATTTCTGTCATTTAAAATTTGGGGGGAAAAACGTATAAAACCACTGGGCTTGATGATCCCTAAGTCCCTTATGCTTTTAACACTCGTTGAAGCTAATCTCCAAATTAAATTTTCTACCAGCAATACATTATTGCTACTCGTAGAAAATAACCATCTTCTATGATTGCTTTTATTAATCCAAGCCGTTGGTCACATTTGAAAACTCAGAATCTTTACCTTTGTGAAGTATGGTTGTAACAGTTAAAAAAGAAAACTTAGTTTCGGAGTTCAAATTAGTGTTTTAGATACTCAGATTAAGAAGCCCCAAGGAATAGAGAAAGCACGAACCCAATTTACAGCACCATAACATAAAAGATAAACTAAGATGCCTGAAAAAGATGAATAAAGATCAATGATTTATGTGTTTCTAAGACACATACAAGCCTTCAGCCTCTTAGCCACTAGGAAAGAAACCAAACACAGATGAATGGTGTTCATAAACTAGTAAAAATGTTTTTGTTTTATTTTTGACATCACCAACAAACAATGGCTCTAGGTCTCCTCTGTCCTGGACACCATGGCAGACCACTGTACATGTTCCCCATCCAATTAGGAACAGATGTGAGCTTAAACAGATACAGCTGCAAATGCTAAGTTCCAGCAATTAAATTTGCTATGTCTGAACAACAGTGCAGCTCATTTAGCACCTGGTTAGCTGAAATGTTAAATGATTTAGGTTTCACCTTAAAATCTTATTTTACTTTTTTCTCTGGATTAAAAAGATAAATTATTTTCATAGGGGATGTTTAGCCTCCTGCAGAGATAAGGCATCTGAAGAAGTACGAGCATTTTGTCTTACCCAGCTCTCTTCAGCCACTCACATTTTTAAAGGGACTAAAAGTAATGCAATTTGGAAAATATTGTGTTTCTTCAATTCTGCTTATCTTGGATCCCTCTTGGTATTTTCCTTATCAAAGTGAAAGAGCTGTGGGAGAAGACATCTAGCTCCTGAGAATTCTGACAATTAGCACCTTTGTTCTTCTTTTCTGAGCTATTTTCCTTCTTCCTCCAGCATTTCTTATCAAACATTATAGTTCACCTGGGGAAAGGCACGGCAGAGTTCCTGAGGAGTCAATGGGCTGAGCCAGTGTTTTCTAACATAGGAATACATAGGAATTTTCATTCAAATCTCAGCTGTGATAACCTAAAGGTCTTGTACACACAAGTAGCCAAATAGACGTAAATGAGGTCTTTTAATTAGGTGTCTGGATTTCCATTGGTTGACTTGGCTGCAGTTCAGTTTTAGAGGATGAAAAATCACCTGAAACCTCTCTGATGAAATTCCTTGCCCTGGCATATGGGGGCTGGTGTGAATCATGAGGAAGGGTAATAAGGAGTCCTCACTGATCCAACCGAGCTTGCTGCCCTCCTGCCGGAGGAATGGCTGCCTTGCCACACCACTTGGAGTTCTCCCTGAGTCCTGGATTCCTGGCTGACCACAGCCATTCTGTGATTTACGTGACAAACCAATGCCTCCAGGCAGAAAATGCTGCCAATAAGTACTGAGATGGGAAAATGCAAAAGCTTTCTTTGGGTTTTTCTCTGCCTCTTTTTCCTTCCCTCTGTTTTCATCACCTCCTCTGGTCCCCCCCGTCCAGTTCTCTCTCGCCTAACTCATTCCAGCGATACACTTCTGTGCTAGCAGAGCTATGAAGGTAGCCAAATAAAAGTTGATTGTGAATTCTTCTCTCTTCCTTTCAAAGTACAAAGGTGGAAAAACACACAAATACATCAAATCTGGCTTTAAAGAGATAATGCAAATAAATTTTCATAGCTAAAAAACCTCAAGTGTTAATGAATTGGTTGTTTCAAAATCTGAGAGACAGAAACTCTAAAAGTAGTTAAAAAAAAAAAAAACACACATTCAGAGGCACCTGGGGGTGCTCAGTCAGTTAAGCCTCAGAGTCTTACTTTTGGCTCAGGTCATGAATGATCTTAGGGTCCTGAGATGGGTCAGCCAGTGTAGATCACACTTGGTTGGGTGTGGAGCCTGCTTGGGATTCTGTCTCTAACTCTACCTGTGCCCTTCCCTCGAGCTCAACTGCACTCTTTCTTAAAAGACAAAACAAAACAAAACAAAAAACTCCCATTCATTTCACAAAATTTTAATGCCTTTAATATCCAAGGCACAGGACTATAAAACATACAAAAATAAAAATAAAATACCACAATGAAAAATTTTTAAAAATAATAAATTTCTGCCATTTAGAAGTTTACTTCCTCGTAGAAAGATATATAGAGGACATGAGACTACTCAATCACAAGTTGTAAAAAATGAAAAAGAATAGAGCAGAGCCAGGGACTAGGATAGGGCATGGGCACGTAACATACTTCACTGTAGTAATAATGCTTATTGTATTCTCATAAGAACTTTTAATATTAATATTTCTACTTGGCAAATCAGTAAACAGAACCTGTCCTATATTAAGTATGTAGCTAATAATTAGCAGGATTTGAATCTTGGTTTCTTGGTTCCAAAGCCCATGCTCTTTCTAGCATGTCACACGGAAAAGGGAACCATGCATAGATCACTTAATGGAATAGGTTATAAAATGAAAATTATGTAATTAACTCTGATAAACTCTTTAGGTCCCTTTTCCTCAGGGGGTTGAGGGAGCAGCCTGCCATGGCCTGGTCTTAATTTTCTTCTATGCACAGCTAAGGTGCTTATGTGACAGAGCCCAATCTGTGTAAGAGGCAGAGTCAGGTGGTGGTGATAGGTACAGTTAAGCCTTGAACAACACGGAGGGGTAAGGGCATTGACCCTCCCTCCCGCAACACACACCCAGTTAAAAATCTGCTTATAACTTCTGACTCCCCAAAAAGTTAACTACTAATAGCTTACTGTTGGCCAGAAGCCTTACTCAAAACAAATAGTCAACTGACACCTATTTTGTATGTTACATGTATTATATTCTGTATTTATACAATAAAATAAGCTAGAGAAAAGGAAATGTTACTAAGAAAATCATAAGGAGGAGAAAATACACTTATACTACTGTATGTATAAAAAATCTGCATATAAGTGGATCTGCACAGTTCAAACCTGTGTTGTTCAAGGGTCAACTGTACTCACTGATAGTTAACTCTTATTAAGCACATATACCATATGAAGCATATATATGTATGTGTGTGTATCTGTATCTATCTATCATTTATTTCTCTCATTTGATCTCAAATAATTCCAGATTTCTTGTATTGGAGATTTGTGTCTTTCACTCATTTTGGAAAATTTTTTACTATTATCACTTCAAATATTTCTTGTCTTATTATCTCTTTTCCTTCTGGGATTTTACCATTTCATGGTCTCACACAGAAATAGGGTACCTTGTTCCATGTTTCTCAACATTTTATTTTCATACATTCATTTTGGAGATTACGATAATCTGTCTTAATATTCACTGATTCTTTTCTCTCTTGTGTCTGGTGTGCTGATACGGTCATCAAATTAATTCTTTATCCAGATGTGTTTTCCATTTATAATATTTCTCTTGGGTATTTTTTACAGGTTCCATCTCTGTTGAAGTTCTTCATCTCTTCATGCATGTTGCTGATCTTTTTCATTAAATCCTTTAACATATTTATCATAGCATTGATGCCTTTTAAAAATATTTCTAATATTAGGGTCATGTCTGAATTTGTTTCTATTGACTCTATTATCTCTTAATGATGGATTCTATTTTCTTGCTTATATAGCCCCATAATATTTTATCATATGCCCCAAACTGCATAATAGAAGAGAGACTTAGATAAATAATATATTTCCACTTAGACAAAGGCCCATCTCTCTTAATTCTGGGCTGTTAATGATGAGGACGGGGTCAAAGTAGAGTTGATCTGAATTTCGGCTATGTTGTTTCACATCACTAAGAATAAATTCTCCCAGTGATAGACTGACGTGTTTTGGTTTTAATTTAAGATCTGAAGTGCAAGAGGTATTTTTCTCAGTTCTTCTGCCCTGCCCATACTTAGGCAGGAATGGTATTCTTTCTTCTTGGAGCAGGGGGATGGATTTCAGCATTCCTCTCCCTTCCTTAATTGCAGACAGCCAATAATTAACAATCTGTGAAGTTGTAGGAAGTTTTGTTTATTTGCTTGGCTTCTTCCTCAGACACAGACTGGCCCTGTGCAAGTGCCTAAATCTATTGCTGTTGCTCTTTCCTCAGGGGCAGGCTAGAGCTGTCTGGTGTGTGGTATGAAGCCTGAAATCACTCCTCCCATACAACTCAAGGATCTTAGATAGCTTGAACTAACAAACAGCTCCTCATCCTTTTATCTCCTCTGACATTGTAGTGTATTATAGTTCCCACTTATTTTTAATTCTCAAATTAGCCATCATTTTTATTTTTATCTATTTACTTATTTTTGTGAATCCCAAGATGTTTTCTCATTTCTTAAAAAAATAGTGGTAAAATATATGTAACATTTTACCACTTTAACTAGTTTTAGCTGTACAATTTAGTGACCTTAAGTACATTCACAATGTTGTGCAACCATCATTGCTATCCATTTCCAGAGCTTTTCCTTCATCCCACACTGAAGCTCTGTACCCCTTAAAAATAACCCCATTTCTTCCTGCTCCCAACCCCTAGTAACCACTATTCTACATTGTCTCTAGGATTTTGACGATCCAGGTACTACATTTACTGGGAATCACACAATACCAGTTCTTTTAGATGGGCTTAGTTCGTTGAGCATAACCTAGTATCTTCAAGGCTCATGCTTATTTGTAGCATCAGCATTTCCTTCCCTTTTAAGGCTGGAGAGTATTCCATTGTATGAATATACTGCATTTTGTTTATCCATTCATCTGTTAATGGACACTTGGGTTGTTTGCACCTTTGGCTATTGTGAATAATGCTGCTACAAACATGGGTTTATTAATGTATGAGTCTCCGCTCTTAATTCTTTGGGTATTGAATCTAAAGGTTTGATGACACAAATGCAGCATATGATTTTCTCATGACGCTTTTATTTTCCTTCTTAGACTCTTTCATATCTTCCTCCTTGCCATAACCTTCACAGCAGTTCATTTTCTCTTTGGGGTCATTTTCTACCAAGAATTACAGCTTTCTATCCATTCACAAGGCAAAGCTAAGTCAACACCAGCAAGGTGACATTGATGCTCCCTTTCACCCCTCTTCAAATGTGCAGTAAGTGTGGAAAAAAGAAATATTATGCTACAGGGGCAGAAAAAGTTTCCTTCTATCCTTCTAGGATTTTGGCTGGTGTAATAATCAAATTGACATAAGACAGATTAATAGGAGAAAAGCAAAACAAAATTATGTATGTAGTGGAGCCCAACGAAGATCTGAAGACTCAAAAGGAAGCCAGGTAACTGAGGCTTATGTAACACCCTGAGCTAAGGAAAAGGGGCTGAGCTCTAGGAAGGAAAAGGGGAGGAAAGCCGCTCACGGGAATACAGGGGAGAGGTTTGGATAAGTTTCTTAGGTAAAAAGTTATCTCTGTTAATAGCTCTCTTCTGGGTACAGGTCCCCTCTCCAATGTAAATTTAGGCAGTTGAGGGGGAGGTAAAGAGCTTTTCTTAAATCTGCTGGGTTTTGATTGCCTTTAGCTCAAAATAATTCTTTTGCAAAGAAACATATTTTGTGGTGGCAAAATCTGCTCCCTTTCAGTTCCACTTTGAAACTTCAAATAAGAAGTTTCACAATCCAGCAGCTAAATTGATAGATTGCTCCATATTTCAGTTGGCCAGTCTCGGTCTTGGAATAGGTCAGTGCAATTAAACAGTTGTGTCTCATTTCAGGAAGTGGGTGATGCAGGTGGGCCCCCACAGTTAGGCAGATATTATATAAGCAAGCAACCAAGTATTTAATAAAAGCATATCTATGGAAACAATAGAAATACAACAGTTAACGACTGGAGCAGACAACAATCCCAGTTTCTGAGTTCTGAGGGCAGCCAGTCAAGATTTCTAGATGTCAGGCACAAAGCATTTTCAGATACAGTGACAATCTCACAGATTATCCTGGTTTGTAGTTTGAATATCTCTGATGATATGACTGCAAATTAGCCATTATTTTTAATTCAATACCTGTATATAATTACCAAAATGTTTGGAAATACCTTTGTCCCCTATTTCTTCCTGTGTTTTACTTCTTTCTACATTTACCTTTTCTCTTATGAAAAACATTTTTACCCTCAAGGAGATATATCAGTGAGGTCTGTGAGTGTTATAGCCTTATAGTCTTTATTGGTTTTGAAACTATTTTTATTTTGCCATCAATCTTGAATAATGTTTTTACCTGAGTTGATTTTTAGGTAGCTTGCACTTATTTTCCCTCAACTCTTTAAAAACAATTATTCCATTATTTCCTGGAATATACTGTTACTGAAGAATGGTTTTCAATCAGCCTGTTTCTCATTTATAGGCAACTTGCTTTAATTATGAATGTTTTGGGATTTTTCTCCTTAGTCTTCCATGTGTTTCAGTCACATCATAACATGTCTCAATTTGTAAATATTTTTATTCTTTGAATTGCCTGAATATGCTTCTTTAATCTATGGTTTATATTTTAAGTTCTGGAAATTTTTTCAAACCCAAATCAGTTAATATCTCTCCTCAATTCTTTCTATTCTCTCCAAAACTGCTATTAGATGTATTTTGCAATTTATTCAATTTTTCAGATTTCATAACATTTTCTTTTTCAGATGTTCCATATGTTTATCAACATGGGATTCATCCTGGGTGACTCATTTTGATCTAGCTTCCAATTTCTTAACGCTCCTGCTATGTATAACCTAGAACTTAACTCTTTCATGGAAGGTTTTGTTTTTGTTTTTTTAATGTACCTGTTCTTTTCTCATGATATCCTGTTCATGCCTAATGGATAACCTGTTTAAAAATTTAAGCATAGTAATTTTAAAGTCCTTTTTAGATCATCCTACAATCAGCAAGTATAATACTCCAATATACTGGACTTTGACAAAATATTTAATGGCATCAAATTTTCTCATGAGCTTTATACATTTTAAATCTGTAAACTCATCTTAAACGGGAATTTTTACCTGAAAGAATAAGTGCTAGGTCAAAGATATCCCCTATGGGGTAGTCTTATAATTTTTTTTTAAGATTTTATTTATTTATATGAGAGAGAGAGAGAGCAAGAGCACAAGCCAGGGGGAGAGGCAGAGGAGAAAAAGAGGGAGAAGCAGACTCCCCATTGAGCAGGGAGCCTGATGCAGGGCTGGATTCCAGGACCCCAGGATCATGACCTAAGCCAAAGGCAGATGCTTAACCAACTGAGCCACCCAGGTGCCCTATCTCATGACTGTTTTTTCTGGAGATATATGATAATCATTAGTTTTGAATGTATATTTGTTATGTACACTTGAATAAACAATAACAAAATGTGGTAATCTTGAGCCCAATATGTATTTACTTTTAAATTATTTCTGTGTTTGAAAGTAAGAAAGACCTATGCAGGTATAGGTAGATTTCTAGTCTCAGCTCCAGATGTTATTCAGAACTATTTCTATTCTAGGTCCTTGAACAGGGAGGTGGAATTACTCCACAGCTAGTTTTCTTAGTGACAGATCTTTTCTAGCTCCTAGCTTTAAGTGTGAAGACCAGTCCTATCAATTCCACTCTTCATAGGGTATCTTGGCACTTGACCAGTTCTGCTACTACTGTGGAGTTCTACTTTTTTTTTTTTTTAAAGATTTTATTTATTTATTTGACAAAGACAGAGACAGCCAGCGAGAGAGGGAACACAAGCAGGGGGAGTGGGAGAGGAAGAAGCAGGCTCATAGCGGAGGAGCCTGATGTGGGGCTCGATCCCAGGACTCTGGGATCACGCCCTGAGCCAAAGTCAGACGCTTAACGACTGAGCCACCCAGGCGCCCCTGGAGTTCTACTTTTAACTTCTGTTCACCTAAGTGTGTTTTCCCTTAATTTTTGGCATCTGGAGATTACCTTGTTAGTTATGACACTTAAACATATCTTTTCCTGATGAATGATGGATTACCTTGAAAAACTTGAAAGACATATGTGTTCAGCTTTGTGCCATTTGTGAAGAACTACCAAGGAATAAGGACATTCAGTCTAAAGGGGGAGATAGGATGTATAACATGGTATATAGCTTTATTAACAGTCACTATTTTCACTTCTCTTGTCTAACTCAATTGAAATGGTAGAATATCATCAATAATATTAACTTTTTTTAAATACAGAGATCATAAAATGGGATTTATTCCATTATGGTACGTGGATATAATTTGTGTGTATGTGTGATTGTGAGTTGACACAGACATATCTAGTATGTTTACATTATGCCCACAGAACTACTTTCTTCTTTTAGCTACTTTTATTTTTTAATAAAATATAAGTACAGCAGAGTTATCTATGAGCTTTTCAGGAATTTCATTTTAGAAAACTATATCTTTACTTCAATAATGTAATTATTGTTCCAATTTTTTCTAGAAATTATTTTTGGAACTGATTCTTAAGATTTTAGTAACCTGGTACCAAGGCAACAAATATTTATTCATGAAGACTAAATCCTAACAATAATTCAAGTGTGTGATTGAACTGGGTAATACTGTGTTTGGTAGAGAAATTTAAAAAATAAGTATTCATAAAGTAGCAAAAATTCTTCTTTTTTAATTTAAATTTTTAAAAAGTAATCTCTACACCCAATGTGGGACTCAAACTCAGGACCCTGAGGTCAAGAATCCCATGCTCTATTGACTGCTTAGCCAACCAGGCACCCCAACAAAAATTCTTATTGTTCATAAATTTATCAGTAAACAAGAAATTCTCCAAAAAGGTGAATGGATTACAACTTTCAAAGAAGAGGATACCACTCAAAGAGAGTGGACTATTTTGAAGGATAAAAATAATTTGAATTTATAAACAACTCTTATATTGTTTATAAATTAATCTTATTTTTATAACACTCCTTGTGTCTGTACATGTTTCTTTACATTTGCTCTGTGTGTGTGTGTGTGTGTGTGTGTGTGTGCAAATAACCACCTAGAAATTAGAGTAAATTTGCCTAATTTAATCTAAACATGAAATCTGGGTATGTGTTTATAGCGTCCTGATCTTTGGATCTGACAAACCTCATTAAGCATTTTACAACTGAAATTGCTACACAGTTCCTAGTACTCCTTCTGAACTACACAGTATATTTTTTTAAATCAATTAAGCTGCTAGAACACACTGAAGTGGCAAAACACACAAAAAGCAGCCTAAACCACTTTTCTTCTAAATGGGGAATAAAAGATTATTCTCATCCATTGTCAAAAGCAACTTAATTTATATCATGTTTCCAAAGGATTGACTCATCTATACTATAGGGAAAATAAACAGAATAGCTGTGTATCCTGCTCTATAAAAGCCCAACATTGCACTGAAGATATGAATCCAAAATGAAAGATCAATTAGGAAATGAAAACATTTTAAATAGTGTAAGTATATGAAAAATATCAGATAAAGATTAATTTTAATACAGACCTTCTAGAAGTGTCTATTGAAAAAAAAAAAAGAATACCTTTTATTCTTCAAAAGGCATGGCGTCCTATCAATATGTTTCTTCTAACTCCCCCTTCCCTCCAAGTATTTTTCCCTCATAATTTGAAGTATCCTTTAATCTGATGTTATTTGTTTGGCTTTTTGCTGTTTCCTTGTCCAAATTCTAGGCAAATGCAATAAACGAATGCTGATGTAGAAGAGTAAGCCAGTGGATTATAGTCATATTTTCTTCCTTTTTAGGGTTTGGTCTCAGAAGAAGAATATTCTAATAAAAATCAACAATTTGATATGTCAAACTTCATTCATAATTCCTAAAGGCATAATTTCTTCCTCTTCAATGGCATAAGCATTTGGCATTTTCTACACAAGATAAATACGAAAAATTTCAGAAACACAGAATATATATTTATACCCTTTTCCCCTATGGAAATTCAGGCTGATAAGTTATTTAAAATATATATTTTTAAAGATTTTATTTACTTGACAGAGAGAGAGAGACAGCCGGCGAGAGAGGGAACACAAGCAGGGGGAGTGGGAGAGGAAGAAGCAGGCTCCCAGCGGAGCAGGGAGCCCCATGTGGGGTTTGATCCCAGGGACCTGGGATCAGGCCCTGAGCCGAAGGCAGACGCTTAACAACTGAGCCACCCAGGTGCCCATAAAATATTTTTCTTAATATGAAGAAGTAGTACAGAATAGCCCAGATATAGTTAACCTGTTTGTAAAGTAAATAAAATTGAAACAAAACAAAACTACTATTAATTGAGCATCTACTACATGTCAGGTAATGTGAAAAAGACTTTACACTTTCTCTCAATGTCTTCACACACACAAGTATAAAAGTGTTACTGTTACATTCACTTTTTACAGAGAAGGGAACACAATCACAAAAGAGATGCACCAAATCACATAGCTAGCAAATGAATCAGACTGGAATATCATCCATACATTCTGACCTTACAACCTATGCTTTTAAGCCACTATGTACGAAATCTTTATGGCTACATATGGCATTTTGGCAGGTCCTTAGTCTAATATTCTAAATGTCAGTTTTAAGATAATATAAAATAATTTCAAAAATAAAATATTTTTTTAAAAGTTACCATGTATGAGCTGATTTTCAGACAGACTTTAACCTGATGTATAAGAACAAAATTCAGCAGCGGTACTTTGATAGATATTTCTTAAAAGACAACACATCCGGGAAAAAAAAGATCGTCTACTGTAGATGGGTGGATAGCATTCAGTTTGCAGCTTGTGACTGAGCCAGCAAAGGATTCTGTGAACAGCTGTTCACTTGGACTATATGGCCAGTATGCTGAAAGTGGGTCCAAACTGTGCCCATGCCAAGCCAAATAAGAAGAGAAATCATGATGATTAAAAAAACAATTAGATTCATACACCTGAAACTACTATTACACTGTATGTAACTAACTGGAATTTAAATAAAAACTTAAAAAATATGATATTTATTATTTCATGACATAGTAATACCTCAAAAGCAGTTATTTCTCTAGTTTTCTTTAGAACTATATATTCGGTTTTGTTTTCTATAATTGGTTGATAGCTGTGATAATTGTTGTTTGCTGTAGCTGTGTAAGGCAATCAAGATGCTGTTCCAATGACTGGTATTGTACTAGCAGGTGGTAACTGGGATAAATGCAGATAGGGCATGTGAATCACACTCACTTTCAGCAACACCGTTGACACAAAGTAGTTTTCTTAACATAATCAAGTCATTTACCCATTCCATTCCTCAAATAGGGACGGTAATACCTAACACCACATATTTCACAGGTACGCATAGAACAAACCCAGCAAGTACTTCGTATAAGCAATATCTCCAGATGGCCATTTCCCTGCTAACTCAAATTAAATATTCCCAAGAGAACTGTTCACTCTTTTTTCTTTATATCCCTCCACCGCGTCCAAGGAAGCAGCATGTTAGGAAAACAAGCAAACAAACAAATAAGCAAAATAACTTCTGGAATCGGACAGACCCAAGTCGGAATCATAGTACTACCACGTATTAATTGTGTGCGACTGGGTGAGTTATTTAATTTTTTCTGCCTCCATTATCTCATCTTTAACCAGGCTCACAATACTCACTCTAGAGGGTTTGTGTGAAGTTTGTAGGTGTATGAGTGTCTGACACATAGGGTAGGTTCTGCAAAATGGGGACTATTGCCTTACCATGACACTCCACGCCACTTGAGTGGAAACACGCTTAGAAGAAAGTTTAAGTTAACTTTTAAACTCTGTATTGTTTTCTGACACAATTTGAATATTTTTGCCAGATATTACAGTCTTTACCTGTTTAAAAATATTGCCCCATTCTCTTCATCCATTAGAATTATAATCTGGATACCCTCTTTCTGATAATACTGTTTTCTGGAAACTGACTTCAAAAATATCCTACTTCAGATTATCTTTCCATCACTGAAGATCCTACCATGATTTCTACCCAAATAACGCTTTTTGACCTTAAGAGAATTTTTCACAGGAAGCAAAGACTAATATTCATATCAATTACTTTCAAAATTCTTCATATGACACCCCCCACCCTAATATACTTCTTCCTAATCACCTACCACTCTCTCTGTTCTTAAAAATCACTTCATTTCTATAGTAGTCACTGTTTGTTTTATCCAACTCCTGTTTTTTTCAAGCTTTTGTATTCTTTTCCTCCAGAGCCCTCCCCCATTTTGTTCTGCATTCCATAACTGATCTTCCAAATAACTGGGGAAATCCCTCCTATTCCAGGCACTCTGTGGTATTACTATTTAGAAAGAGAAGCCTTAGCTGAGTTCATATCTGCCTTACAGAGAATTTCTTACCTTCTTAAATCAACTTAGGGAAAAGCATCAGTAATTCCCTACAGTGTATAAGTCCCACAATTCCCTCTTTAGGCTTCAACTTGACTAAATATATTCCTTTGATGTCATCCTTTCTATCTGTGTATGATGTCTTAATATCTGAGCTTGTACCCTCCTACAGAGCATATAATGTGTCTGCCTCAAATGGTAGCCCATGCAGAGATGCTTCAAAAATATTACTGAAAGCTGATGAAGAGGGAGATGAACAAAAATATGGTATTGCTGGCTAACCCACAAAACCTTAAAATTCTAATTTTACCCAAACCAATTCTACCATCCCATGCCCAGAGGCACTCAAGCAGCAAGACTGCACAGCTTACACAAACTGCTGTGAAATGCAGACCTCATACAGCAGCCGAGGTATATAAATATGCAAATCATAGATGTATACAGACACAGCCTTCCAATAGAGAACACCAGCTGTCACAGGCAGCAAAATCACTCTAAGGACTTGGCAATGGTGAGTTGGCAAATACCCGCTGGTTGTTGCTGCCCCATCAATCAAGGGCCATTTGGCCAAGATGCATTCTTGAACAGGTTTTTCTCCCCCTTTTAACGCAGTGTAACTCAAATAACTTTTCTTTTAAGGTGATGAAATAAGCTGCTATGAAGTTTGATCTGAGTCAGAGATACAGGGAATTTATTGTACTCTGGACATATCCTTTCCTGTATCTTGCTGCTTAAAAAAATCTAAACTCTCCCCTTCATTCCCTGTCAAACAAAACAAACAGGAACATCAAGCTAATGTTTTGTTTCTCTTTATTAAAGAACTTTTAGGAAAGATTCTGCTGGGATATGGGTAATGAACCATGTGCAGAGATTGGTAGTTTATTCATCTTTTTTTTTTTTTTCAGAGACTCTTGAAGACTACTCTGTCCCAAAAAACTCTATACTCTCAAGTTATCAAACATGATTATGAAATGGAAGTGAAATGGGGAGAAGGATGAAAAAATAAGAGTGATACTGACAAACTTGTGGTATCCCTGAAGTCTATGGAAACTCATTTAATGATGTGGGGGGGAGAGGGTGAATAAGAAATTTACTTCTCAACAAAAAATGAAGAATGGTTTACAACCATAGAGGCATTCTGAGAGAAGTTAATATGTCATCGATTTTAAATAGCAGGATTATCCAGCAGAGAGTAGATCAATGAAAATTGCATAGGTTTTTAGATGTTTCAGGATGTTAAAGAATAATCCCATTTCCCCCTTGCATGAACCATTCCATCCAGAAGAGTAATTTAAAATGTCCCACAAATCATTATCTGTTAGGCTTACCAAACAGCATTCAGGAAGGGGCTATCTACCCCTGTTTTCTGCTTTGGAGCCTTCTGAAATGCTCTCATTTTTGTTAACTCATAGGCTTGGTACAGCTCTTATGACTGGATATTTAATAGAAAATAGTATTTATCTTTCAGATTTAATATTTTCTTTTTATAGCAAATATTAAAAGAGAAAACTGCTATTTTTCTTGGGAAAACTTAAAATATTCAAAAATTATTAGTTGGGTGATGTTTGCTAGACCACTGTAAAGAAGTTGATGAGATTTATTGCTGTTTGAAAGATAGAGGGAATAGGGCACAAATAATTAGAAAGATTTTCTCCTTCCATATAAAGGTAGGGTGACGATGAATCACGAGTAAAGACTAAAATTTTCATCAACTGTGAACATTCCCTATATGATTTCACCCTCCACTAAGAACCTGGATGTTATTGTTAGAAAGTAAGACTATTGATCCTTTATCCAGTATTTTCTGAACTTACTCTTTTCTGAAGTTCTGTGTGGTTTCAAAGAGAAATGAGACACAGTCTGTGCATGTTGAGAGCTTATACTAGTAGAAGAGGTAAGATGTGTATTCAAATAGCCATGTTATAAAGTATAAAGTGATATGTGTTCAGAGAGAGATAAAGTGCTTCTAGTGTTACAAAAAAGAGAGCTTGCTTGTGGATGGTACAATTAAATAAGCCATGATAGAAAAACTACCCTACATAAGTGTGTGGAGTGATTTTTTAAAAAAAATTTCAATGGGGGGCGCCTGGGTGGCTCAGCTGTTAAGCATCTGCCTTCAGCTCAGGGTATGATCCCGGCGTTCTGGGATGGAGCCCCACATCAGGCTCCTCCACTGGAAGCCTCCTTCTTCCTCTCGCACTCCCCCTGCTTGTGTTCCCTCTCTCCCTGGCTGTCTCTATCTCTGTCAAATGAATAAATAAAATCTTAAAAAAAAAAAAAGAATAAATAAATAAAAGCTTCAGGGGGAATATGTTAGTCCTCTGCTTAAAATTGTCAGTTGATTTCCATCACACCTGGAAGACGCAAATACACCCTCCAAACACCAAAGCAAAATAAAACCCTAATATACCTTGCAAGGATCTGTGTATCTTGGCAACCTCCTCTTGTCTCCCATCCCTCCTTGTTCACCATGTTCCAGCTTACCAGCCACATGCCCTAATTCTACCTGGAATCCTCTTTCTCACACTCCATGCCTGGCTAACTCTACTTTCACAACTTTGGGGAAGAGTTTAATAATCTAGGATACAGAGTATGCACATAAGAAGAAGTTAGTTTTGAACAATATGTTGAGGAAAAATCACTCAGAACTAGACTATTCTGTGCACAGTTATGGGAAGTTGAAAGTTTTGAGACAAGGAATGTTAATATCAGAGCTATATTTGACAAATATCTGGAAGTGATATTCAGGCCAGTTTAGCATACAGAAAGATAAGAGGAAGAGATACCACTTTTCTTGAAATAATTATGAGAAAGAAGTGATGAGGGACTGAATTAGAGAATATAGAAAACGTGATTCACAAAAATGTGTGACTGATTGAATGGAAGAGATAGATTGGGATAGACGGGGATAACAAGTTAGAAATAGCCCTCTTTTCGGGGAGATCAATTGTGCCATTATTGAAAAAAAGGTGGGGCAACTGGGTGACTCAGTCATTTAAGTGGCTGACTTCAGCTCAGGTCATGATCCCAGGGTCCTGGGATGGAGCCCCGCATGGGGCTCTCCACTCAGCGGAGAGACTGCTTCTCCCTCTGCCCCTCCTCCCACTTGTTCCTTCAATCTCCCTCTCTCTCAAATAAATAAATAAAATCTTTTAAAAAAAGGAAATCAGAAGGAGGAGGAGGAGATGCTTTGGAAGGAGTGGTTAATTTTGACTTGAGCACAATAAACATGGAGTGGCTTGTAGACAGAAAAAAAATGCTTATGAAATATTTCTGGACTAGGATTCTCTACTCCAACCCCCCTGCCTGGCAACAAAGGCTTAGAATAAAACCGTTCAGATGTTACATTAAAGATGAGGTCACCAATGGACAGGATTCTAAAAGGAAAGAGAAGCACTGACAGTTCTGATGAAACATACAGAAATAAGATCATACAACTAAAAAATTTCAAGTTGACATAGTCTGAGAGACAGAACACTAAGGGCATTATTTCAGGACATAAGAAGAAAGGGATTGCAAGAAAAAAGAGAATTATTAGCAGTGTATCTAATAGAATTTTTTTTAAAGAGCATAAATAGAAAAAATTCTAAAAAGATTAGAACTTTAAGAAGAGAGGAACAGTGGAAGTTTGTAAACTTAGAATAAGGAAGACTAGGAAAAAATGTTTTAGGCAATTGAGTTGAAAATCCACCAGTGATGAATGGAGATTTCTAGAAAGCATGAGGACTCAGCTGAGATTAGCATGAATTTGTAGGGTACTCAATAAAATGCTATGATCTCCCATTTCCTAGCAACTTATAGATAAGATGGAGATAAAGAATATGGAGTTACCCATGGCTAGGGACAGAAGACGTCAAAACAAGATAAAATCAAATAGACTTCAATTTAGGGTGCCAGGAAGGAGACCACCAAAATGTCAGACTGTGGGCTCCAGTTGGGCAGACAGGCAAATGAATGCAGTGTCAAAGCAGCATCCAAAAAAAATCTAGGGAGAAGGTTTTTATTTTTTTGTATTGTTTTGTTTTGTTTTGAAATCAGGATGAGACTTAGAAATTTATACAAAAACTTGTTTATTCTACAGTTGTACTTGATTTGAGGAGACTGACAAGGTCTTTTCACATGAAATCTCTGTTTTTGTTCCTCTTCTCCAAGACATCGCCACGTGTGTGTGTTTACCATTATCTTTATAATATCTCTCTTAGAAAGAGTGCATCTTTGCAAGACATGAGAAATTTAGGCCTTATCATTTTTAGAATAGATAATTTTATGAGTTTGCTTCTACTCTGGAAAAAAGAAAAAACTAGAAAAACACTCAGGCAAGGGAATGATGGAAGGATGGACAAAATAACAATAATAACAACAAAATGGAGGTAGAAGGCACCAAGGAGAAATTGTGCTCTCTGAAAATTTTTCTAAAAATCTGCCCTTTCAATAATCATAATTATTATTTTAACAATTTTAAGCTGTTCTCCAAAGATGATACACATGCACACACACACACACACACACAAACACACACACATATTTGGAAACTAAATAACATAAAAATTTACCTATGAAGACAACACTCAAAAAACTACTGTAAAAACAACTTTGGTGTATTTCATTCTTTCTTTTTTTCCAATAGATGTATGAGTGCATACGGTATGTGTATTTATTATAGTTTACAAAATCCAGGTTATGGGTTATATGTTTTTGTAACCTACCATTTCACTTAACCATATATAGCAAACATTTATCACGAAATAAAATGTTTTGTAAAGCATGATAGTCAATGGCTGCTTAGTTGTGTGACGTGGAGTTTTTAGTTGGAAGAAAGAGAAAACATCTCTGGCTGTCCTGTGCAGAGGGGGAACACACTGCAACTCACAGTATCACTGGGAAGCCTGCAAAATCAGAAGAGAGCCAAAAAATCATGAGGGGAGCATGACGGCTGGTAAATCTGAACATGCAATGCCTTAGCTTTCACCATTACCAAGATGGTGCTTGATCCAGGCCTTAGCGAAACCTCAGTGATAGAGGTATTGCCATATATAAATTCACTTCCACAGTGCCACCAATTACCCACATAGACTCTTTTGGTCTCAAGTTTCTTGTGTCAATAATATCTATTAATAATTCCAAGTCTTTGGCAGGTACAACTTTCAAGGACTGGATCTCATGTCCGAGCCATAGTTTAAGGGCGTTTGGATTTTATTTCTGCTTTTACACTGGGGGGTTATGTCTACATCCCAATACGGAGAGGATAAAAGTTCTAAACACAGGGGAGAGGTCTGAGTGCTGGCAGCTACTCTCATGTCCATTCTAGTGGTATTTCTGCTTAGGAAATGACCTTCACTTAACCTCCTCATTCTTTATTCTGAATATTTAGGGTGTTTTCATACTTTTCTTTAAAAGTAACTTGGTGATGACCACTTTGTACAAAAATCTGTTTGCATTTCAAAGGATTTTCATGGAAGTGGAATTACTGGGTCAAATGATACAAATACGTTTTAAAACTTTGATAGACATCCCCACAATACCCTAGCAAAGTTTCCACTAATTTACACTCTCAACAGGGAGATATAAAAGTGTCAATTCTCGTACTGACTTGCCAATTCAGGCTAACCACATTTTGTTAACCCTTTCCCAGTATTATTGGTCTAAAAAATGATTTATTGCTGTTTTACTTTGCATTTCCTTATAAGTGAGGTTCTCACAGTTTTCATGTTTGCTATATCCACGGGTCCTTTGGAAACTGGTGATTTTATGCCCTTAGACAAATTCTAGTCATATTTTCTGTACTGATATTTTTTCTCTCTTTATTGACCTGTTGAAATGTATTCATATACCAACAACATTAAAGCTTTATTTTTTTTACATATTTTGTTTTTAAATCACTTTATCACTTCCCTTAATTTTATGAATTTATATATACATAGTCAAATTTATTCATTTTTTTCTCTGTGCTTTTTTGCACTTGCTTTTATATTAAGAAAGCCTTCCTCACTCTATTAAGATACATATTTATTGATGGTTCTCCCAGCCTTTTCCTTTATTTTCTACTTTTAAGTCTTTAAAAATGTGATATTAATTTTCATGAGTGGTTTTTCAGTAAAAATACAATTCTGTTTTTTCTTAATTAGTTATTTAAAACCATCTGTTGAATAATCATAACTTCTCCATGATTTTAAATAAATCTAGATCATGTGTGTTCTAATTATACGTGGTAGTGTTTTACACGTTTCATTTATATCCATAGACTTGGTCATTCTTAAACCAAAAATACAGTGTTTTGATAATTTTATCTTTACAAAATATGTTAGCATCTACCAGTACAAGAGTTTTCCTGTCCCAATAAATTAATTTAAAAAATTATTGCCTCATTGCCCACCTATTTGTAATTATTTTTATAAATTCAGTATAATTTCAATAAAAAAATCCCTCAAAGTTAATTTTCAGATACATAAAAATATTCTGTATTTACCTTGGGGAAAACGTCTGCCTTACATTATTTGTGTGTCCATTCAAGAATTAAGTATTTCCCTTCCATTAAAAAATAAACGGACATACAAAACACCCTTTTCTTTCATTTCCCAGGTAGTGCTATTGATTTATGTATTTAAGTTCTCTACATTGTTTATTTAATTTATTCTTAAATGTTTTTATATTGTTGAAGCTTCATGAATGGCCATTTTATAGTATAATTTATGTGTTTCTTATAAACAAATGTAAAAATTATTAATTTTATATACTTCTTCAGATAATTAGACAACTTATCAAATGGTTATTGGTGCTAATGTTTTTTGCCATTAATTTATGAGGTTTTTATTTTAGTTAGTAATTATTTTACCTAAGAATATTAAGTTTCTCTCCTCTTTTCTTACAATCACATTTTTTAAATTTATTTTCTTCTCCCATTGCATTGACTACAACCTCGGAATTATGTTAAGTAATGATTGTTGATGGGGCACCTGGGTGCCTCAGTTCGTTGAGCATCGGGCTCTTGATTTCAGCTCATGTCCTGATCTCAGTTTCCTGAGACTACGCCCTGCACTGGGCTCCCTGCTCAGTGGGGAGTCTGCTTCTCGCCCTCCCTCTGCCCTTCCCTTCGCTCACATGCTCTCTTTCTCTAAAACAAATAAATGAATCTTTAAAAAAAGTAATGACTGTTGGTATCCCTGCCTTATTCCTGAATTAATTACTGTTGAGGCTACTTATCTTTTTCATGTTAAAAAAGATACCTACTATAGACTAAGTTCACTAAATTTGTGAGTAGTTATATTTTTTTATAATAGATTATGCTTGAAAAAAATCCTGCTTGATTATGCTACATTTAGTATTTAATACAATTTTGGATTTTATTCACTAGTATTTAACCCTGACACCTACCTTAAGCGTTATTGAGCCTATTTACTTTTGTTTTGAAATAATTTCAAATTTAAGAAAAATTGCACAAATAATGCAAAGAACCTCCACATATTCTTCACACAGAGACTCTATTCAAGTTTTGTCACTTGTTCCAATAATGTCTGTCTAGCAAAATGGTCTAATGTAGGTTCACATATTATACCCAGACGTACCACATCTCTGGCCTCCTTCAGTCTGGGGAAGTTCCGCTGTCTCTCCTAACTTATATAACCTTGACACTTACAAGATTACAGGCCAATTCTTCTATAGAATGCCCTTCATTTCGGTGTGCCCAACATCTTCTTATGATTAGACTCAGGTTTTGATAGAAATATCACAGAAGTGATGCCGTATTTTGATCACTGTATTTTATCATTGGGCACATGATGCCAATTTGTCCCATTACTGGTAGTATTAACTCTGAATGAAATCAACTAGATTTTTGTACTTTTTTTCTTTTTTCTTTTTTTTCACCCTTAATAAATAGTACTTAATAGTTTGTGGGGAGCTACTTTGAGATTATGTAAAAAACTCAGCCCTTATTTCACTTTTTGTGCTACTTTTAGAATCCACTGATGTTTCTTGCCTGAACTGATTATTTCTGCAACGGTGACAAATAATAATTTTCAAATTCCATCATTCCTTCTGCATTTATTAGTTGACATTCCACTGTAAGAAAGAGCTTTATATTCTCTGTATTGAACAACTACTATCTAGTTTATATCAGCTTTATAATATGCTGCTGTCATTTATTTTAATAACCAAATTGTCCCAGAATTGGCAGGTAGAAGTCCCTTTTAAGCTGGCTTCTCTATACTTTTGGTATGCCAAGTTTTTCTTTGAAGTCTTCCTTGCTTAATGACACAAAAGATGTTCCAAGTTTATATTGTCCCTTCCTTGTCCCAGTCCTGGAATCATCTATTTCTCTAAGTAACTTTTGTTCCTTTTACTAGAAAGGGATATTTTATTTTCAAAAAAATTGTTTTTACTTGATATAGTTGAAACACAATATTTCATTAGTTTCAGGTGTACAACATAGTGAATCAAGATCTCTATACTTTATTATATGCTCACCACAAGTGTAGCTACCAACTGTCACCATAAAACACTATTATAATATTATTGGGTATATTCCCCAAGCTGTGCCTTATATTCTTGTGACTTACTCATTCCATGACTGGAAACCTATCTCCCACTCCACCTTACCTATTTTGCAAACCCCCATCCCTCTGGAAACCATCAGTTTTGTTTTCTGCATTTGTAGGTTTGACTCTGTTTCTTGTTTGTTTATTCATTTGTTTTGTTGTTTAGCTTCCACATATGAGTGAAATCATATGGTATTTGTCTTAGTCTGGCTTATTTCATTTCATATAATACCCTCTAGGTCCATCCATGTTGTCACAAATGGCAAGATCTCATCCTTTTTTATGGCTGGATAATATTATATATATTATATATATATATAAATATGAATATAAATACCTATATTCATATATATATTTCTTATCCATTTGCCTTTGATGGCTGCTTAGGCTGCTTCCATATTTTAGCCATTATAAATAATGCTGTAATAAACATAAGGTTGCATGTATCTTCTCAAATTAGTGTTTTCATTTTCTTTGGGTAAATACCCAGTAGTAGAATTATTGGGTCATATGGTATTTCTATTTTAAATTTTTGGAGGAAACTTTATACTGTTTTCCACAGTGGCTGTGCCCATTTCCAATGTACTGTTCTAATAGTACATGAGGGACCCTTTTTTCCATATCATCACCAACATTCGTTATTTCTTGTCTTTTTGATAATAGCCATTCTGACAGATGTAAAGTCATATCTCATCGTGGTTTTGATTTGCATTTCCCTGATGATGGGTGATGTTGAACATCTTTTCATGTGTCTGTTGGTCATCTTCTTTAGAATAAATGTCTATTCAGTTTCCCTGTCCATTTTAAATGATAATTTGTTTTTTGGGTATTGTGTTGTATATGTTGTTCAGATATTTTGGATATCATTTGCAAATATCTTCTCTCATTCAGTAGGCTACCTTTTTGATTTGTTGATGGTTTCCTTTGCTGTGTAAAAGCTTTTTGTTTTAATGTAGTCTCAATGGTTTATTTTTGCTTTTGTTTCCCTTGCCTTAGGAGACATATCTAGAAAAATGTTGCTATGGTTGACGTCAAAGAAATTACTGACTGTGTTAAGAGTGATATTCTAAAATCAACATCTGGATGCTAGCTATGCTCACTGCTACTGAGGTGTAAGTGCTCAAAGGCCCTCTCAGTGGGCAAAGCTAGAAAACATACACATGTGTGTATATCATTCTATTATCTATCTATCTATCTATCTATCTATCTATCATCTATCTATCTAATCATCTATCTTCTGTTAAAACTCATGAATAAACACTAGTAATTCCAATTTTGATCCAACACCATTTGGTTATTTTAGCTCTCCCCTTTCCATATTTATACTTCTCTTCCCCAACAATGGAAAACTGGTTATCATTAACCTCAATGTATTTATTAACTTTCTCAATTTTCCTGAATGTAGCTAAGGTCATAATCCTCCATGACGCCTCCTTGTTCAGATGTCCATCTTTTGTGAGCCCTGGGCCCTGTAGTGTTTGCATTCCACTTGGGCAGGCCCTGGCACAGGTTGGGCTGCTTTTCCACTACACTTGAGTTTGCCTATTAGCATTTTGATTGAGAATAAGGAAAGGGGCCTCACTGTGTTTCGTATACTTCATCACTGAAACAGACCTAAGACCTGACAAATTTTAAAGACAACCCAAATCATCTCATTGCCCAAAAATAAATGTTACCTATTTAGAGCAAACTGAAAACAATGAAAGTACTTGTATATTAAAAATACAAATAAATATATATGCCATCTTTCTTGACTTAAATATATGACTTCAAAAAGTTGACTTTAATATCTTTAAGAGTACACAGGTTTCTTTTGGTGGGTTGTTTATTTGGTTTTGGTAATGTATAGAAAACATAAATGCTACAGATGATGACAATTAAAGGTAGTTTACAGTATTATTTAAAAATATTAGAAAGCGTAGCTCTCCTTATCTTGATAGGTAAAATGTCTGTGTAAAAACTAGCCCACCTGTCAGTTGTCACATATGATATTATATAAACATAAGGGAAACAATCTGTAGTGCAGACTGGACATGGCTAAACCATCCAGCATATGCAGTTCCAAAATGGATCAAATCCTACTGCCAAATTCTTCCTGATCACCATCAAAATTCTGACCATAACATATTAAAATTGGTGTAATGGTATAATGATTCAAGATTTGAATATGGCTGATCATTAATTGGTCTCTGTCTTCGGGTAAATTTCTTCTTTTCATGGAGTCCAAATTTTTACACTGAACCAACTTTCGGTTCTAACATACCTTTGTCTCTAGTCCCTTATTTTTTGTCATCTTCAATAAAGACAAATGTAAGTTAGAACAGAAAGTATGTGGACATAAATAGTTGATTTCTTTTGATAACTAAAATGTGCCTGCAGATACATATAGAAAACTTGGAGATAGTAATTAATTTTGAGGGGATGAGCTTGATTTATATAAAATTTGAAGTCCTTCCATCAGGTGGAATATCAACTTAAAACTGCAAATATAACAGAGGCTCTGAAAACTGAGAAGTGATCCTTTTGTAAGAGACATTTACCTTTGTAAGGGAAATCTCCATTTGTGAGGGTGTCTCCCTTGCTGTACCAGGAAGAGGGTGTTGATTCTAAATCTCTAGAAACTCTTATCAGTGGAGAAGGCAATGACTTAGCTCTGCACAACAACCTTAACTCTCGTTTACTGTGCTTTTCCTGGTAGGCTCCCACAACTGACTCCCCACCTCCAACACCTTTTGTCTTTAGCTGAAGATCGCATTTCAGGTGATGGCTTTGGCCATTTTGGGGAGTTCCTCAGTATTCCTGGGTCTCTCACATGTATACAGAAGGTGTACACGTTATTAAAGTTTTGTTTTTCTCCTGTTAATTTGTTTCATGTCAATATGATTCTTAGATGAATCTCAAGAAGAACTTTGAAGGATACATAAAAATTTTTCCTCCCCAACAAAATAATCTCAAACATTTTAGTCCCCCAAAGTCACTTCTTCCCATTACACTAGCTGCCTGATTGCTGATGTTAATAGTGATGTCCTTAAAGTCAGAACCTGGCTTTATAATAGCCAATTAAGAGACTGTTATCTGAAAAATTAAGCTGAAGAGTAGGAAAATTAGTAGATTTCAGCATATAAACTCCAAATGAGAATTCCAATTAATCATTGGGATTCTCAATAATCAACAGAATTAACCCTAGATCAAATCCAACTATAAAAGATTTAAAATTCTTTATTTTATTAGATTGTGTTAAAAATGTGAAGAGCTCCAGGCTAAGTTCAATTAGAATGCACTGGCAAATATTTTATATGAAATTTGGTAGGCAATGTTAAGTTACTGAAAAAATAATCAATGCAACATGATGCTGATTAAAGAAGGGAAAGAAGAAAGATGGAAGGGAAAGGGGAATAAAGGAAGTATAGTAGTCCCCTTCTTTATCTGCAGGAGATACGTTTCAAGACCCCCCAGTGGACGCCTGAAACCATGGATAGTGCTAAACCTTACAGATGTTGTGTTTTTTCCTATATATACATACACACTTTTGCTAAAGTTTAATATATAAATTAGGCAGAGTAAGAGATGAAAAACAGTAACTAATAATAAAAAAAGAACAATTATAACAATATATTACAATAAAACTATGTGAATATGGTCTCCCTCTCTCAAAGTATCCTATTGTATTGTACTCACTCTTTTCTTGTGATAATATGAGATGATAAAATGCTTATGAGATGAAGTGAGGTGAATGACATAGGTATTTTGATGTTAGGCTTCTACTGACCTTCTGACTATTTGTCAGAAGGAGGATCATGTTTCCAAACCACAGCTGACGTGTGTAACTAAAACTGTGGAAACAAAATGGTTTAAAGGGGGAATACAGTAATGAAAGAAGGAAAGAAAAGACAGATTAGGAGAGATAAAAGAGATACCTGCTTAGAGTTCTGGGTGATACATTCAGGTCAGAATTAGGAATGTTTAATAGGATTTAAAATGCTTCTAAGAATTCTAGAAACAATAAGTTCCAGACTAGTATTCATGAAAAAATTACATTTGTGTTTCTTAACAGTTGAGTTTTCAATTATTAAATTAAAAGGGAATCTACAGAATTATAATTGTAAGTCAATATGGCTATTCTAAAATTAATGAGATATAGGAAATTTGGCTTTTTAGGTGTATAGAGTTGAAAAAAAAGGCCAAATATGATCTTACAAGGAGTCCCATTTTCATATTTTTTCCATAATTATATTGGCTTAAATAAGGTAATTTTGCAATAAATATTGTTACATGTAATAGATTCTCAGAATCCATGCATATGATTTGTATCACGGTGGTAAAAAAAATGTCTGGGATTCTCTTTAATATTATAGTGAAATTTAAATATTCATTTAGAAATACATTTCAAAAATAAAAAATGTTCTCTAAAAAATCTCCAGTGTTATTATATGCGGATTAGGCCATTTCTACAACAATGGTAACCAAATTAGAATCGCATAAAAAGAGCAGAAGACTCAATATTGAAATGACCATTCTAGTACGGGTCCTGGGCACAAGAATAATGTCATAAAAATTTGAAAATATGATAAATGTTGCAAGGGATGGTGAATAAGATATTTATTTATTCACAAAGATTTTATCTATTTATTTATCTGAGAGAGAGAGTGCAAGTAGGGGCGTTGAGAGGCAGAGAGGGAGGGAGAGAATCTAAAGCAGACTTCACACTCAGTGTGGAGCCTGATGCAGGGCTAGATCTCATGACCCTGAGATCATGACCTGAGCTGAAACCAAGAATCCATTGCTTAATTGACTGAGCCAGTCAGGTGCTCCTTCATAAGATATTTAAAAATAAGATTCACTTTCTAAAAATCCTGTCATGTTAGGGTGTCCTTCATATTCATATACACATGGAGATTCTGTTTTTTTTTTTTTTTTAAGATTTTATTTATTTATTTGACAGAGAGAGACAGCCAGCAAGAGAGGGAACACAAGCAGGGGGAGTGGGAGAGGAAGAAGCAGGCTCATAGCGGAGGAGCCTGATGTGGGGCTCGATCCTGTAACGCCGGGATCACACCCTGAGCCAAAGGCAGACGCTTTAACCGATGTGCCACCCAGGCGCCCCTACACATGGAGATTCTTAATGCTATAGTTAAAAAAAAAAAAAATCTCATTTTTGAGGCCACTAGTCCCAGCACTCAAGAACATCTGTTTTCAATAAGACATGTGTTTATTTTATTTTTTTTAATTTTTCTATTATAAGGCTCTAGTACCTGCTCCACAGAGCTTTAGATACAATTTGATGCTGTGTCATACAAGAAAATGAACAGGCAGGTAGCAGCTAATTCCTCGCACTAGTTGTTTAGATCCCTGGAACAGTAGTTCTTGGTTTTTCACATGTATCTGAATCGCCTGCAGAACACAGTGTATTTGCAAATTTTGGCTGTATTCCCAGGGATTTTGGTTCAATTGTTCTGGAATGGTTCTCAGGAATCTACATTTTGACAAGTATTATAAACCAAAACGTTGACTTTGTTGCAGGTTATGCAAGAATCCCATAAAGGATCCATTTGTGGCATGATCAGAAAAAACAGATCACAGGAGGGTAACCTCTGGAGAAGACATGGACATCATTAATAGGAAGGATGTCAAAGTACTCTGTTTATTAAAGTGAAGGATGGATGATGTTTTCTTAATCTTTTGTCTCACCATCTGTAAAGAAGGTGGTGTGGGAACCAAAATATCTGGCTTGAGAAAAGAGTCCCACCATTCATTAAGTATCTCAAATGCATGTTTTTATTTGAATGGCTTTGGCTTCCACAGATGCAACATTTACTACCACTAATCACAAGTCAACCCAGAGATCATTATTGATTTGTGTATTTGCTGATGCAAAACTTTCACTTGTGTACCTCATAAGGAAGGTGTGTAGAGATGTCATTTAGCTAAAGATTGAATTTAGTGAACCATGTATTATATTTATTTCAACACAGGATATTTTATGGATAATGACCCTCATGAACTGATAGAAACCTAGAAAAGAAAATGTTGGAGATGTTAAACTGTCACTGATATGGTGGGAATACATATAAAAAGAAAGGAGGCTTCCGGGGAAAATGAAACACGAAAAACATGAGGGGATACAAATACTTATAAATTTATACAGGTGAGATTTTTGAAGCCTGGAGCAATTTTGTCTCAACTGTTTTTTTTTTTTCCTCCCGGCTTTGATACCTGAAAATGGACAGTCTGGGAAGAGAGGAGATTTTCTTTCCACAGAACTAGGCTAGGTAAGCAATCTCAGAGGGCCTAAGATGTTACTGTGAAATTTAAGGTATTTGTCAATCTACCTGTTCCCTGTCTCATGTCCAGTGAGATTAGTTTTAGGAGTATTTGGGGGTGCAACACTATCTGAAATTAATGCAATTATGCAGGAATATTTCTCCCGATGTTCCTAAGGTATACAATTCTTTTAGGGCAGTGTTTCTCCAAGTGCGGTCTTTGTATTGGTAGCGTCACTGTCACCTTCGAATGTGTTAGAAATGCATATTCTCAGCCCCTGTCTCCAGAACAACTTCATCAGAAATTCTGCGAAGTTCCCAGCAATCTAAAACTTAACAAACCCTTTAAGTGTTGTTGTGAAGCATGCTGCATTTTCTCCTTAATATTCACTTGTGTACCTTAATAAAGATAACTAAGAACTTTAAAGTGGTGCTGGTCTAAGAAGCCTGTCAGAATCCTAAGGAAGTAAAGTTAAAGACTGAATGCTAAGGAAAAGGACAACTGAAGAAAATGCACAGGAAAGATCTAAAATGAAAGCTGAAAGAGTCCACCACAACGGTAACAGGCAGTAAGTGGAAGCAGCTGTTAGACTCTGGGCAAGAGCCCAGAAAAGTAAGCCTTCCCCATATTTCTGACAGATACAGGAGCAGCAGCAGCAGCAGCACGGTTCTTGTCATTGCCATCAGATCACCATCATCATCACCACCGTCATCATCACCACCATCACCACCATCACCACCATCATCATCACCATCATCACCACCACCATCATCACCACCACCATCACCACCATCATCATCATCACCATCATCACCACCATCATCATCACCACCACCATCACCACCATCATCATCATCACCACCATCATCACCACCACCATCACCACCATCATCATCATCACCATCATCACCACCACCGTCACCACCATCGTCATCACCATCATCACCACCACCATCATCACCACCACCATCACCACCATCATCATCACCATTACTATCATCTTTCTAGGTGAGAACACATGATATCCAGACACTGGACTAGGGGCTTCTATGGATCATCTAATTTAATCCCTACAATAAATTTGGAGGATTTAAAATTTAAGTTTTATCTCTGTTTTATATATGACAAAACTGAGCCTTAGAGAAATTAAGCAGTTTACCACCCAATTTATTTAAGTAGCAAGAAAGAAAACTGAAATTTGAAGCAGGCGGTGTGACTTCAAGGCCCACCTTCTCAACTGCTATTCTTTTGTGATATTTCATAACATCTCGGAGCTAAAGGTGGACTCACCATTAGGCAAGAAAAAAAGAGTACCGTATTTATTTAATGACTAGTTAAACTAGATGAGCAGAAATCATGGAGGGTGAGGAAGGCAGAATTTGAAAAATTCAAAAGACTCATACTTTGAACGAAGGTGCTGTGGGATTGGAAGGAAGAAGAATGGCAGCCATTCTTAGAGAGAGAATCTTTGATATGGTGAAAACACAGGGTTAAAGCTCGAGTAGGAAGCAGTATGAACAAAACAGGATGATGGGATGGAATCACTGATATAGTCATAAGGTTTAATGTCCTAAGGGGAAGGGGATCTGCCATCTGGTGCTAGAAATAAAATGTCAACATCCATATAATTATTTAAAAAATCCCCCTTCATGACTTAGGCTCAAGGAGGAGAAGATCCTTTCTTCATCTCTCTTATAAGTATAGGCTTTGTTGCTCATTTTTCTTCCATAGCAATGTGATTTAAAAAATATAAAATAAAACAATAGTATCTTGAGCCACACTGATATGGGTTTGAAAGCCTGTCCTAAGCTAATAGGCAGCCTTAGGCAGGCTCCTTATTATCTCTGAACTTTAAGCTTTTGCATATTTATATTAAGTTATTAATACCTACTAAATAACAATAATATTATTAGAATCCAATGCGAAAATGAACTATAGGCATTCAGAAAGGATTGCCCCAAGATTTGTACCTTTGGCATGCAGATTATTTAGAGCTAAAAATAATCAAAGCTCAATGACTCAGGAAGAAATATTGACCTTCCCCCTAACTGTTAGAAGAATTTAGATAGAGGACCTGCTCCAGCAAGAGAGCTATCACCATAACTATCTACATTATTATATGAACTAGGGGTGGTAGACATGAGGACCCCTGCAAGCACTGTTTGATCAAAGTCCTCTGTATATCGCCTTGTTTCTGGATGGCTCAGCCACATCTGCTTACCAAACATTTACTCTTCTTCATTTTCCTATGAATTGCTTTCCTTTTCCTTTGAAGTCCCAGACCAGTGGTTCAGGATGATATATATACCTCATTCTGCCTGTCTTTGGAATCTTGTGTCTATGTGGATCCCCATACATATGAAATTAAATTTGATTTTCTCCTATTAATCTATTTCATGTCAATTTAATTCTCAGACCTTAAAGGCTTCCCAACAGAATGAACAGTACCTGGCACTTAGTAGGTTCTTCTCCATCACTTAATATTGATTTATTAAACTTAATATGAAGTTATTAAATTTAACTTCATGGTAGTTAAATTTAAGTTAATTTCACTTCTGCCAACACAGTATGAAGGTATATGCAAGTATAATCTAACTTACTTCTAGCTCTAACCCTCTCAGGATTAGTACATTTAGTTCATAACTAAAATGTACACAGATAAATAAGAAAAAAAAAAAAGGAAGGGCTTGGAGCATTTGGTGCTAAGAGCTGACTTAAATATGAATATGGTAGTTTTTAAAGTTATAACAATAAATTTCCCTTCCAGTAGAAAATGCTTCAGATTTGATTCTTGGTCTGCTTGGCTCCAAACTACTCACCCCTTGAACTCTCCATGTAACCCTGAACATGTAACCTAAATTCAATGAACTTCTGTCTCCTCATCTAGAAACCAAGGAATATAATATACTCAAATTGCCGAATTTTATTTAATATAGTACAATACACATTTTCTAGTTGTGGTCTCTAGTAGCTTTCCAGTGACATTAAAGCCTGTAAAGGTATCAAAATTGTGTAGGAACCTCATAATATAATATGGAGCTGGTCATTAGATAAAATCTTTTCTAAAGGGCTTTAAGAAAACTAGTTACCTCCCCTCCATCTGCCATTGCAGGGGTAGAAAGTCTCCTTCTGTTTTGAGGAAGGGGTGTGTGTGTGTGTGTGTGTAAGTAAGAGAGAGAGAAAATATATGTCCTACTTGTGTTTTTGAGGGAGCTGGCAAATTAACCCATTTACATATTTACACATCTCTGGTTATGTTTACACATTCAAATGGACTGCCTGAGATCCAAGCCCTGAAGTATCATGTTACGGAGCTCCAGGACTCTGTACTCAACTACAGGGAAAACATTCTATGCCTGGACTGTGATAGGAACTTCGCAAGTCAGTAGACATGCCTTTAACAAGCAATAAAATGAAGCTGTCAGCCATTGCAAATGGACCAAGATAGAGGTCACATGACTAAACCACCTCTGGACCAGGCAGTCTCTGATGTATTTTACTCCAGTTTCAATCTATTAATCACAGGAATTGGGAGAGCAATAATTTAAATGCTGCAATAATCAATTCCGTAACACATTAATAGAAGCTACAGTCAAACTTTCCCACACCACTGACTGCATTGGAATCCTGACAGGAGCCCTAGGGCCATGCCTAATTTGCATTAAATTTACATAAAATTGTAAATCAAGAATACATGAACACAGCCCTAATATTTGTTAGTGCTTAGATCTTTCCTGATAGATGGATTGAAACTGCTGGTGGTTTGACTTCGCTTGCAATAAAATTGTGCAGCTGATCAGCTTTGTTTTCATTCTGCAATTATGGGGAAAGGGACCCATGAGAGCTATAGTTTGGGGGCATGTGTATGCCACTTAAGGGTTTCATCCTATAAAACCAGGACTCAGATGTGCCCTTGGAAACCCCAATCTAGAAGTAGATTGTCCCCATTGACTTTGCAGATCCTGGTCACTGGACTTGCTCACAAATAACTTAGTGTTAAATGGAGATACAATTTCCAAAGAAAGCTGGCCAGCCGAGAGGATGTCAAGGCCTCCGGAAATTTTTATCTTTCCAAATAACATTTACTATCATAAAAACAGATAATTAGTAACATTCTTTATGCTGAAGATAAAAATCAAGTCTTCAGCAAAGCATCCGGTACCTAATAGCTGATAAAGTGCACCTCACATGGTTCTAAGCATTCTGTGTTCTTGTTATGCTGTTCCAGCTTATTTCAATAGATACAGCCTTTGCTACGTGCTTTTATATTTAGGGCTAGGAGAGAATATTCTTATTAAGGGTACTGGCTCACAGTGGCACTTTTTATTTTCTCCTTAGTCCTCTTATTTTAAGTCTGTCCTTTCCGAGAGAAAATAGACACTGAACTGCAATAATGCACTTGAAAGATTTGTTTTCAGAAAGGTTTCTTTGCAAATGTTTTATACATCACATTTCTTTTCTGCTTCTCACCTCTCCCTTACCACCCACCTATCCCACCTTTCCTTACCTTGCACGATCAAGTAAACTTGGGAGGTCTTGGGTTCATGCTGTGTCTGAACCGAGCAAGTATAGGAACCCTCATCATAGACATCCACCTTCTGGATTCGGAGGCTGTATTCCAGAGAATGGCGTTTCTCCAGCTCCACCCGAGGGTCCAGAGACCACTTGTCATGCCCAGCAAAAATGATGCCAGAACGGTTCAACCAGGCCACCTTCGAGTTCTTGTCTTCTACAACACACCTGGCAGAGCAGAATGACAACATTAGAACCTCAGCCCCACCTGCATCTGCACTCATTCTCCACATCACTGGCCTCAACGAGACCAATCAAGAACAATAATTATACGCAAGATGAATAACTGTCATGCCATTTTTTTTAAAGATTTTATTTATTTATTCGACAGGATAGAGACTGCCAGCGAGAGAGGGAACACAAGCAGGGGGAGTGGGAGAGGAAGAAGCAGGCTCATAGCAGAGGAACCTGATGTGGGGCTCGATCCCAGAACGCCAGGATCACGCCCTGAGCCGAAGGCAGACGCTTAACCGCTGTGCCACCCAGTCGCCCCTGTCATGCCATTTTTTAAAGTCCTAAGTATTGTCACTATTTCTCCCAAGACTAATTACCATCCAATAGATGGATGTCATTGTATTAGACTCAATTTGGCAATAAACAATCGGTATGAAAAATGCAAGCAAATAAAATTAAATAGGTATTGGCTTCCCAATGGATTATCTTCTTCCTGTCTAGGAAAACGTCATTCACACAGAACTCCATCTGTTTAAGTACCTGAGAATTTGACAAGTGATAATGTGGCACATTTACTGAGGTTTGAATTGTATTAATTCTTTCATAAGTCTTTCCTAAAGTCCTATGTGATGGTAGATACAATTTATGCCCCACCGCTATAAGAATTAAGACTAGATTTCAGAGTTTGCTTCAGGTTCTTATAAGTTTGGAACGCCCTCTCCCAGGAGTGAGAAGTGTAAGATCCGAAGGTAAGTAGATAGGTGGTGTGTCAAGGAAATCAAAGCTAACATCATCTTGCCTAAGTCTGGCTCCAGCTGCTGAGGGCAGCAGGTTGTCTGCTGGCAAGATGGCTTATAACCAGCATTTCTGGTGCATCAGAATGAGTTAAATATTTTATGGGAGATGAAGTAACCAATATCATAGTTCCTATTCCAAGAAAGATGAAGAAAACATGTTTATTTGAATGACTACTTATTTTAAAAACCTCAAAGGATGTCTTTCTGAAACTTGAAAGAAAGAGGCAAAGAACACAGATTAATGGGGAAGAGGTCAATGCTTTGTAGTGAATGCAGTTTTCTCCTTCAATTCCAGTGAGAATCTGGAAATGGAAAAATCGAGCAAAAAACAAACAAACAAACAAACTTCTCTGTATCCCTTTGGCAAGATTTATGTCTGCCCCATAGGGAGATTGTCCCAGACCCTGTTCACAACTGTAGAGCCAGCTGCTCAGCTCTGGGGCATGAGGGATGGTGAGAAGAAGCCAGGGGCATGACAACAGAACAACTCAAATACCATTTCTGTATTCTCCAAACTAAGTCAAATTCGGGTCTTCTCTCAGGTCCAAAAACTCAGTCATAGAGATTCTGCACCCACTCATAGACAGGAAATCGATGCATTATCTACAGGCTGTCTACAGTGTTACACAGAGGCCAACTCAGTCTTAAAAAAAGCTGAATCTTTTTAAAATACTTCAACTATGGTTCAAAAGACCCCTTAAGACCATTATTTTCAAGTGAACTGAAATTTTATTTAACATGAGAATTTTATTTAATTACTTGAGTTCCATGATCTGCAGGTCTCTCTTTTTCTCTACTTATTTATTTTCAAGAATATAAATAGATGAAGTCATCATTCAGTGTCTCTATTAGCCAATATGTGTCTCTCTGCCATGGAGATATTGTTAGGATTAATTATATGTTTGATAATTTAGAACTTCTCCATGAGGGAGTACAAAGCTAACTTCATGGATGCTTGCTGCTTCTTTCCAGACTTGATTTGACTTTTCCTGTTCTATTATTTTATGGCATTGTTTCTCTGTCCCTCATGGTATTTGTGGCCCTTCTCAACTGAGAATCATTTATGAGTTAATAGGGTGTTTGCTTCTTTCTAGAACATAAATGAAGTTGTTGATGTAGGTTTACTGTGTTTTTCTTTTCTACAGAGAAGAATGGAAATTTGCCTCTGTAAATGCATTTTTAATCTTCTATCATGTATCTCCTTGCACTTTTCTCATCTGTGCAGTTCAACACAGCAGCAAACAGCTATGCTACATCATAGAAATGTATTCTGAATAATGCCTAGCCAAAAATGTGCCCCTAATATGTTCATTTTGGAAAAAAAATACTATATAACCTATTTTACATAAATATGGCCTACAAATCAAGTAAAGACAGATATTTTGCTCTATTCATTTAGATATCTCCAAAAATTAATCTTATGGAAAATAGGTACTTTGTAAATGCCTGCTGTTAAATTGACAGTGTCACCCTTACAGAGAAGAGGACATGTAGTTACCTATTTTCCACTTCCTCATCCCAAACCCTACACATCAACAAACGAATTGGACGAATTTCCTTATCAGCACAAGGCAGAGTTTCTAAATTAGGTGTTTAGGGTCCTTTGGACATTTTAGTAATTTTTGTCCGTGGAAAAGTTCAAATTATCACACAGATCATTATTCCAAATTATTCTCTGAGAGTGTTCAGATTTATCTTACCTAAAGACGTAATTGACTATTACAGCAAAATTGCCAAACCCACAAAAATGTATCCACTGAAAAAATACATTATGTGGAAATTTTGCTATGACAATCTACATAACATCTTATTCTTACACTGTGTTTCATCTTACATTTATTTTTAAAATTTATCTTTTACTTACAAATAAATGAAAGGCATATCAGAATATATACACATACATATACACCCACACTTTTTACTAACTTAGTATGGCTAGCCAAGAAGCTAAGCAGAGCACAATGTGGTATTTTCTTTTTTTAATTTTTACTTTTTACTAAGTAACCTCCACACCCAATGTGGAGCTTGAACTCACAACCCTAAGATCAAGAGTCACACGCTCTACTGACTGAGCTAGCCAGGTGCCCCAACAACGTAGTGTTTTTAAAAGGAAAACCACTCCTCCAGATATTTAAAGGTTCTCTTTTATGTAGTCAGTAGTTCCAAAGTAAATATATTGACTCTATGAACTAGAAAATCATCTTTCCACAACATGACTAAAACTTTCATACTGAAAAAAATGGCAAAAATAATACAATTTCAGAACTAATTTAATTTTTTAAAATTTCGATATCTTGATTTAAGGCGGCAACTATTCAAACTATAAGAAGTGCACATAAGTAAAAGATGGTAAGAGTCAAAATAATCTCAATTTGTAGAGCCTATGGTTGTTCAATGAAAATAATCAGTTACATAAGGTAGTCACAGAACACCTAGTTATTAAAAAATGAGGAAATGCTGATTTAATGGAGACCCAGGGTACCAGCATGCACTGACAGACTAGCAAGCATCATGAGCTTCCATCTAGGAGGTAAGTTGGCTTAACTGTGCAGTAGGCATTCCTGTAGAGTAAATGAGAATTCTCATGCCATGCCATCATAATATAGTAATGAATTACCCCTACCCAGAATGTTGCATCAATACCAGACAATCTAGTTCAGAACTGGATACCTAATGACTTTATCTTTAATATTAGCTGTGGTTAAAGCTGAAAAAGTATGAAGAATATTTCTATTTAAATTCAATTTAGTCAACATATAGCATTATTAGTTTCAGGGGTAGAATTTAGTGATTCATCAGTTGCAAATAACACCCTGTGGTCATTACATCAAGTGCCCTCCTAAATGCTCATCACCCTATTACTTCATCCCCCCCACTCACTTCCCCTCCAGCAATGCTCAGTTTGTTTCCTAGAGTTAAGAGTCTCTTCTGTTTGCCTCCCTCTCTGTTTTGATCTTATTTTATTTTTCCTTCCCTTTCCCTATGTGCATCTGCTTTGTTTCTTAAATTCCACCTATGAGTGATTTGGTATTTGTCTTTCCCTGACTGACTTATTTCACTTGGCATAATACCCTCTAGTTCCATCCATGTTATTGTAAATGGCAAGACTGCATTCCTTTTGATGGCTGAGTAATATTCCATTGTATGTATATGTATGTGTGTGTGTATATATAGAGAGAGAGAGATAGATATAGATATATATCCATTACATATATGTGTTATACATATATATAGATAGATACATATCTCTCTATATATATATCACATATTCTTTATCCATTCATCTGTTGGTGGACATCTGGGCTCTTTCTATATTTTAGCTATCGTGCACATTGCTGCTATAAATATTGGGGTGCATGTGCCTCTTCAAATCACTATGTTTGTATCCTTTGGATAATAACCTAGTAGTGCAATTGCTGGGTCATAGGGTAGTTTTATTTTTAACTTTTTGAGGAAACTCCGTACTGTTTTCCACAGTGGCTGCAGCAGTTTGCATTTCCACTGACAGTGTAAGAGGGTTCCCCTTACTCTGCATCCTCACCAACATCTGTGATTTCCTGAATTGTTAATTTTAGCCATTCTGATCAGTATGAGGTGATGAGATGTATTTTAAAAATCTGTAAGTGTTATGTGTTGTTTAGATTTAATAGAATGTTTTCTTCAAAAGCTCATGATGTTGCAAATCATTCCCGGCTTTAGAAAAGACTGCTCCTTAAAGAGAGTGGGTGTTGGTGCCAAGAAGAGAGGGAGAGAATGTCCATCTACTTCAGGTGGGATTTTCTGGCAGGCCGCTGAGGACATGGGGTTATGATACAGAGTACCACTTCTCTAGGAAATCTTCTATTATTAGTATACTATCCTTTTTCATGGATCTTTCTTATGACATCATCATACTCTACATTGCATTAGTGTTATCTGTATTTACCTTCCCTAATAAGCTTATTAATAAAAGTAAAATTCAGGAATTTACCTATGGAGCCCTCACAGGGCCTAGCAGTACACACCCACCATGTACACAGTAGGCACTCACTGAGATGTAGAATAAATAAACTGAATTTAATTTAATACATTGCTATTAGGTCAAACATCAAATATTTGTTAATTATCTAAGAGGTGCAGAACAGATGGATAACTATTTTAACATTTCTTAAGAAATAATTAAAAGTATCAGACACAAAGGGGAATTTTAAAAGAGAATTACTGAGTGTGGTAGTAACAGGAAAGTAAAGGAGAGAAAAGTATGTGCTCAGTGCTTTTATTATAAAGAAACATCATCCCTGGGAACTTCATAAGCTATGTCAAATGTGAAAAAGTGAAAGAAACATAAAGCACTAGAAAAGTGTTTAGTGGTTTGCTCACTTTAACGATGAACCCGCAAATATCAGGTGAGTTACTTACCTTAACTATGGGCCTATTTTTTTTTAAATCAGCTTTAAAAAATTACAAGAAAGGCAGGCAAATAAATTTTTATCTTCCCTGTTCAGTATATCTGCAGCCATAAAACTGTCACAAAAAATCAATACACCCATAAAAATCTCAAGCACTGGATCTCTGCAAACAGTTTACACCAAGCGTATTATGCACATTTATACAAACAGGTACATCGACAATTCTACTCATATTGCCTAAGTCTGCTTCTAAAACGATGAGTATAATTGGAGGCAGAAAAGATATGCTAAACTCAGTCTGTAGCAATAGATTGCTTAATAGCATATTTATTGACAGTATGTCCATGAGATAAGTGATCAGATCTACCAGATATTAAGCCTGCTCAATTGCTACAGACATATCTCTTCATATTTAACAAACATTACTTGCTGCTAAAAATGTTTTGATTTAGCATTAGAATTTATCCAAACTTCCCTTTCTTTCTCAGGAATATAATCTGGTTTTATTCATTTATCACAAGTAAATACGTTTTACTCAATCTATCACCAGTTGTCTATCCTCATACTTCTCAACTATAAGGACCAGGGTGGTGGAACTGGATAGGTAAGAGATTTGTTTTTAAAATTAAGAAAGAATGTGAGATTAGTGGTTTTCAAGTGGGGGCAATCCACGCATGCAGATGATATTTGGCAATATCTGGAGATATTTTTTTGGTTGTCACAACGTGAAGTGGGGAGGTTGCTGCTGGCATCTAGTGGGTAGAGGCCAAGGGTCCTGCTAAACTTATCTTACAACATAAAACACAACCTCCGCAATAAAGACATCCCAAATGTCAACAGGGCTGAGCTGAAAAACCCTGAGTCAGACCTTGGTCTCTTGGTTTAAATATCTGGAAGCATAGGGCAAACATCTACAGTACAATGGTGTTGTTGTTTTTTTATAAGCATATGCTTCTTACTTAATAGTCACCAGCAAAGTCCCTGAATTATTAGTCATGTTCATGACAGAATCACTACAATGAAGTCTAGTCATGCTCTGGTTATAAGTTAATAGTAAATGAAACATTACCCCTTTGCTGTTTTCTTTTAGTATCATAATTAGACATCAATAGAGTCTTGTACAGACAGTCCCCAGCTTACAATGATTTGACTTAAAATATCTCAACCTTATAACACTGTGAAAGCAATACACTTTTAGTAGAAACCATACTCTGAATTTTGAATATCGATCTTTTCCCAAGGTACTGATATATGGCTAAGATCCTCTCTCTTGATGTTGGCCATTGGCAGCGAGCCATGGCTCCCAGTCAGCCAGGCCATCACGAGGGTGAACAACTGATACACTTACAACCATTCTGTTTTTCACTTTCAGTATTCAATAAACTACGTGAGACACTCAATAATTTATTATAACATAAGTTTTGAGTTAGATGATTTGGCCCAACTGTAGGCTAATCTAAGTGTTCTGAGCACCCGTAAGGTAGGCTAGGCTAAGCTATGATGTTGGGTAGGTTAGGCATTTTTGATTTACGATGTTTTCAACTTATGATGGGTTTAATGGAATGTAGCTCCATTGTGAGTCAAGGGCGATCTGTACACTACTGATGGTGAATATGAAAGCTATAACTTGGTTGCTTCCTCATTTAATGCTGGAGAAATCATTTAAGTTTAGCCTTTTTCTTTTTTTCTCTGTATATAAATGGGTCCATAACATCCAGAACAGATAAAGAAGAATCAACTCAATCGGGGCAATTTAAGTTTTAAAGAAATTATTAAACTTTATTCATTGGAAAGCTGTTTTTAAATTAACTTTTATTATTTTTCACATTTGTAATTCTCCCTTTTGTAAGATGTGTAATGATTCAAGAGGTGAATGGAAAAGAAATCTTCAAGAGTATGTGTGCCCTTGATTTTAATGTTGTTTGCACTGTAACTTTAACCCTACAACCAAAATCCTTAGTGAATCATCAAAACTATCTTAGAATGTAGAAAGAAAGATTCTCCGTCTAAGAGGTAAGGCTGCGCATTCCCAGCATTAGCACGTGAAATCAGGAACAGCAGATGATGGAATAAAGTAAGCTCTCTTGCATCAGAGGTCCTTAGTCTGATTTTATCATATTATTTTAAGTATAGTGAATTCCAACAGCACTGCGTAAACACATTAAAAACAATACATGCCAAATTAGTTAAAAACCAAATTTAAATATTTTTGAATTATTAATCATTTTGGGTCATCTTTGTTTCATTACCATGTTATAAGATTAAACTCAGAAATAAAAGAATTGTGGGTCACTGGTGACCCTTAGGTGCTCCTGCTAGCCTTGTCTGCAGCAAGAAGCTTCCGCTCTCTAGCTGCCTTGCTCCCATTTCTACTGCCTTCCAGACTTGACTTATGGCTTTGAGCCCTGCCTACTCTCTTGACCTCATTCTGTTGTTCTTACACATGTGTGCTCTCTTAATCTTGATCCTCTTGAACCTCTCGAACCTCTTAAACCTCTTGAACTGATCTTAGTTTGATGATAATTTATTTTTCTAGATTCCTACTGAATTTTAGTCCAACTAACACCAATACAGTATCTACATGGTATGATGATCTACCCTCACCTGAGCTGCTTCGCACACATTCATGTACGAGTGCCCGCATGCACACATGCATCTGAACATACACAGTAGTGACAGGTGTTCCGGAGAGGGTGAGAATGGAGAAGGAGCAAACCACAGGAACCAGATTCATGTGACTCTATTACTGGGCAGAATGATTTAGGAATCTGTACTCTTCTTTTTTTTTTTTTTTTTTTTAAAGATTTTATTTATTTATATGACAGAGAGACAGCCAGCGAGAGAGGGAACACAGCAGGGGAGTGGGAGAGGAAGAAGCAGGCTTCCAGCGGAGGAGCCCGATGTGGGACTGGATCCTGGAACGCCGGGATCACGCCCTGAGCCGAAGGCAGACGCTTAACGTCTGCGCTACCCAGGCGCCCCTGGAATCTGTACACTTCTGATGGAATGTTAGGGTAAAAGACATGCTGTTTAGTTCCTACAGGATAACTGATTTTAGTTCTGGCCTTCAGAACACAGGTAAATCACTTAGCCTCTTTGTATCTTAGTTTTTGTTTGTTTGTTTTTTCTAAAGTTTTTATTTATTTACTTGACACAGAGACAGCCAACAAGAGAGGGAACACAAGCAGGGGGAGTGGGAGAGGAAGAAGGCGGCTCCCAGCGGAGCACGGAGCCCAACGTGGGGCTCGATCCCAGGACCCTGGGATCACACCCTGTAATGAAGACAGACGCTTAATGACTGAGCCACACAGGCGCCCCTGTATCTTAGTTTTTCATAAGTGAAATGAAGCTAATGATACTTTACCCAATTTCCCAGAACTACTCCATGAATAAAATGAGGTGATGTGCAATGCGGAAACATTTTATAAGATGTAAAACAATATCTATGCTCATATTCATATTCTCTCATGGTAGATAAGAAGAAAATAGTTATATATAGGGGCAGCCATGAAGGAAAAACACTGATTTCCCTAGGCCATTCAAAAAGTTTATCTCTTCAGAGTGTGATGACACCCACTAAATATGTATTATTTCCCAGACTCTCTGATCAATCATGTATTTCTTTAAATATTCAACTTGCACGAGTTATTTGCATGTGCTATGCTGACAAAGCACCCTTTCTGTGATTGGGTTACTATCTATTAGGATGATTCATCACCTATAAGAGCAAAAAAGAATCCACAATGGCAACTAATAAAGCCAGGAGAGTTTGTGTCATTTCTGAAGCCATGAAAAGTCTTCCCTAGAAATGCTTTTTCTCTCTTACTATCAGTAGGGAGCACTTGTCCAGCCACACATGCATCCCTATATAGGCATGATATGACACATGTATTGCTGTATTTTCAGGTTCACTTTAAGAAGGAACATTAACGCATATCCATGCACGTGACACAGGTGAGGAAAGCAAGTAGAGAAGGAGCAGAAATTATCCACCAAATTAGGTCCTGAGTACCTCGCAACAACCTCTCAATTCTAGGACAATCTGTGCTCCTCTGCTTTTCACATCAATTGTGTCGTCTCTACATTCATATAGAAAAAATGAATGGAAAACAGGAAGACAGAAATTCTAAAAAAGAGATCAGAATTGAGGCTGAGGCCAGGAGAGAACAGAGCTCTATCGCAGTCACAGCATCAATCCCAGGAATGTTTATAAGTGGTTGGAAAGGGCTCTTCTAGGTTCTTTCCAAGAGTCTTGATCAGTTTGGAAAACGAATCATTATGTTCTTAGTCACACCGTAACTCAAGATTCTCCATTTTCTTGTGATAAGTGAGTGGGAAAGTCAGGGGTTCCACAGTTTAGTAGCTTTTGTCAAGTTACTTAGCAGAGAAAGGCAGCACGGGCACGTTTCTGTGTCCAAGCTGAGAAGAAGGAGCCAGTTTCCCGCTCTGCATTCTAGACCGTCACATCCTTGCTCTCTGCTCTCAGGGTTATTTGCTAACTTGGCTGTGCCTAGGTTTCTTCATCTGTAAAATGAAGACTATAATAGTTTCTACTTCAATAGGTAGTTGTAATGTTTAAATGGGTTAATTTTAGACATACAGAGCAGTGCCTGTCCCTAAAAGTGTTCATTCTTACCAAAGAGCTTCAGTATTTTTCTACAGCAAAACACGGATAATGTCTTCTCATATGATTGTGATGATTAAATGCGCTAAAGTATTTAGAATACTCAGTGAGCTTCGGAAGAGCCTAATAAAATCTTGTCCCCATTGCTTTTCATAATTTGAATCTCGGGCATTTCATTCTGCGTAAATCCCATTGTTGGGCTAAATCCAGCAATGTCCAGAAACTGTTTAATCCAATTCCTTACTTACTAACAGCCATTTCCGGGAAATCTCCTTCTACAGGCCTGGGTTTTTTTTTTGTTTGTTTGTTTTGGTTTGGTTTGGTTTTTTTGTATCTGATACCTTTCTGGCCCCTCTGATCTGTAGTTGGTCCCCTAAAGCCCACAGGTGTTAAATTGAAAGCAAGATGATGCAGTATGATTATGGTGCAACAGTGTAAATTGCGGTTCTAATGCCATCTCTGAACAATTTTAAGGGTTTTTTTGGCATACCTGTGCATAGGCAGCTTAGGTCTTCAATGCTTTACCACTTTCCATCAGACCCAGTCAGAGCGCACGCATGGCTCTCTCTCCAGGGCAGCCTAAACAGAGGACAGCTGGACCATGCTGTACTTTGTGATCTGCTGAAAACTGCCTGGCAGAATTGGGGTTCCTCCTGGACTGAATGAGTCACAGTCTATGCTTTATGGACCCTCAGGTTGCAAGAACAAGGCTTATCTTTTCTCCTTCTCAGTATGTGAGTGGCAATTATCCTCTCAACAAAACAGCAAGTATCTATAACTCTTTCCTCTCCTTTAAATTACGGATTCTCCTCTTTCCTCACCACTTGGTTGAGTGAGGATGAGAAGCAATTTTAAATCTTGCTTTTGTTTTGATTCTTGCTATGCGTCTCTGTTCTCTGTGAAAAATCTCTCTCATGGGGTCGGGGAGAAGCTGCCTTTAGTTCTCCCTTTGAAAGAATAAAACGAGTCTTAGAATCCTGGCTCAGATTTCTAGTTAAAATTTTTACTCGCTATGCAATTAAAAACAATTCTGCGGCTATTTAAAGAAAATTTTGTTATCTTCTGAGTCATTACAAAGTAAATATCAAAAGTATGCTAAGTTCTAGAAGGAAAAAAAATGTGCTCTATACTATGCTGAGTTTACTCTTTATCTCATTCCAGCAGTGGGGAGAAATAAAAGTGCTCACAATAAATTATAATGCACTTAGGATGAGCATTCTGTTGTATGAGACATGGCCATAAAGTCAGGAGACTATTTTCCATAAGTCTCACTTGAAAACCCAGCCCCTTACTTTATAGTCTTATCATATACAGCATTATGTAAATGTTATTGGAGCAGAACCGCATTATAATACGACTCCTCATTACATGCATTTAGATATAATTTGGATCAAATTATGCCCTCTAAGACATGGCAATTAATAAATACAGCATGTATGATATAACAGAGTTAACATTCAGTAAGTATGTAAGTAAAGTAAGTAATGAGACTTACTGTTTATCAGTAAGTATGTAAGTAAAGAAGTAAGTAATGAGACTGTTTACCGTTAGAAAAGGGCTCCGCTGTCTAGTGTGCCTTCCCTGGTAGAGGTAGAAGAAATAAAGGCAGACAAATATAAAGAGCAAAAGAGGTCTGTTTTTTAAGTGTACTTTGTGGATACAGATGTGAAATAGGGAACTCTGGAAGCTGCAAATTGAAGGAGCACATATTATCAAACAGATCCATCGCAGCTGAAGGAAATGTAGTGGTCCCCTCCCCCTACTGACAAGAAGCCAATAGATCACTGATGAATGCTTATAAATCACAAGGACGGTTCTCACATGGAGAATGATATTCATAGGGATTTTTCTGACTTCCACCTTCGCTTTTCCATCGCCCACCTTCTACCCCACCTCGCTTCCTTTGTTTCCTATCTCCAGAAGTTTTGTTTCCCCTCCCCCCCCCCCCAGCACTTTCTTCTAAAGGGCAGTGACGTGAGCCGGTCTTCATCCTTGTGTGATAGCCAATTCTTGTGGTTTTTCTTCTTCCTCTCTCCATCGTTTCTTTTTCCCCTCACCTAAACCATTCCTTGAAGGCCTGCCTGTCTTGACCATATCAACAATCAGGATGTGATTGGGACTCAGGATTAAGTAATCAAAAAGAGCTTCAGAAGTTACTGAGAAATGGGCATAAAGGCAAGACCCGAGGAGTTTGAGATTTAAACCCATCTGTGAGCTACTCTACATAACTTAGTCTACTCAAACTGGAGGATATATGCCACTGTAATCCCCAGTTTACACAGAACTCTGACCTTGGGAGGGCGATGGAGGGGAGAGGAGGTAAGTGGTGTCTGGACTTGAGAGAGAGAGGAAGTTAAAGGCCAGTTACCCTTTGTACTACTACATCCATCACATAATTAATTCTAAAATTTCATAGCCAGCCTCAGTTAAAGAGAGAGCTGCAGATACTTCAAGGTGAAGGTCACACTCTGAGTTCTAAGAAGAGTCACATGATTCAAAAGCACCATCTCTTTACCCTGTGAGCACTTGTATTTCACTTTCCCACCCTCTCTGTCCCTAGAGCACTAGATCTACCTTGGAGATTACATTACAGAAGAGGCATCTTCTCTCACAGCAACTCTCAAAGTCTGGCTGTTAAATGAAAAGACAGGCAGAGAGAAAGAAAGAGCTAAATCTAAGTGGAGATTAATAAGACATTGTTTTGAAATCATTCCTCTATTTATTCTGGATTACTTATATCACCATTTGTGGTTGTTATCTTTTGACATGGCACCAGGAGCTCTGCTGGATTCTCCATATGTGCTCAGGAACCTGATCTGAGTAGCAGCAAGAATTATATTGATTAATTAACAGTCAACATGATGCTGATGTTGTGTTATTAATCATAATGTTGATAGTAGTAGTCAATATTACGTTGACTACCTAATGTCCCTCTCCCCCAAGGACAAGTCATCTTTACCTGGCTCTATCAAGAACACTTTCAGAAGGACATTGGTTATCCACTAATAGCCAAATCCAATGGATTTATTTTAAGTATTTGTCCTACTTCATCTCTATATAGCTTTCAACACAATTCGCCACTCATTCTTCATTTTCTCGTCTCTCTTTCTAACTCCCAGTATTTCTCAATTTCCAAATCGTCCCCTCTTTCTCCACTCACCTCCCGGCTTCATGGAATAGTCCTCATATATTTCATAAGGTTTTTTGCCTTTAATTATACTCTATCATATTGATATCTAAAATACCATATTCAGCTGTTCCACATAGATATCTGAAGGTACCTCAAATTCAGCATGTGTTGAACCTAAACTCATTATCTTCCATCTTATTCTTGTCCTCTTTCTAAATTTTTGGTTAATAGAACCGTAATCCATCTATTAATCTAAACTAGTAGCCACAGAGCTGTCCTTGTTTCCTTCTCCTTCAAGTCATTTATGTAATCAAATATATTTTTATATTTTTTCCTTAAGATTGACCTCTAATCTCCATCCATACTATCACTACCATTGTTTCAGATCCTTCTCCTCTATTGTCAACATCATTCCAACTGGTGTTATCACCTTCTAACTGGTGTTCTAGCCTCCGATGTTGCGTCCCTCACCTACAGTTCTACCATTCATCCTTCATACAGAACATACATAAAGCTGATCATATAAACTTCTTATTTACTTGGTCTTTGTACATTTAACAGTTCAAAGAGATTGGCATAACATATGTCAGCTCAACCTACCTTTCCAGCCTCATCTCTGAACATTACACTCCCTCTCTGCCATGAACTTTATTCTTTCGTTTGGCAAGTTGTATTTACTACACGACCCATCTCAGGTGTGCCTTCCCTTGTGATGCATTCTCTAATTCTGTAGTTGCTTCCCTGCTCGTGCTAACGTTCTAATTCTTTCTCTGCAGCTCATCACTATTTTAAGAGTGAAGCATGACCATGTCTTCTCGATCTTTGCATCTCTATTTTCTCACAAAACGCCTGATACAAAATCCCTCAATAATTATTCAATGGATGAATGAATATACCAAGAATCTTTCTCCTCTCATTTCACATTTTTAGAGATTTCTGCTTCCTAATACAATCTTGAAGGTAGAAAAATCTTACTATTCCCAATGGTTTCAAAAGAAAAGTGTGGCAGGAGAAAGCCATTTTGTCTCTTCTAATCTAGCCATTTTATTTCCCTTCATTTGATGCTACTATTTTCTCTGTCTCTCTTTGCCTGGAAGAGATGATACTATCTTTTTATTTACTTATTTTAAAAAATATTTTGTTTATTTATTTATTTGAGAGAGAGAGTACGAGTGGGTGGGGAGGGGCAGAGGGAGAGAGAGAATCTCGGGCAGACTCTGTGCTGAGTGTGAAGCCTGACTGGGGCTTGATCTCATGACCCTGAGATCATGATCTGATCCAAAATCAAGAGTTGGATGCTCAATTGACTGAGCCATCCTGGTGCCCTGATATTATCTTTTTAATGATATATCTGTGATACACTATACTATATACATAAAAACAATTTTTTTAAAAAAAGAAATACAATGTGTGGTGGAAACTTTACTCAAAAAAATTCTAAAAATATCCTGTGTGGTGAAAACATAAGATGTTTTCAAATTCACCAGTGCCCTTCTTCTTTTCTGGTGGACTTGAATACTATCCTTGATATTATCCTACTGGTGTCTCCTGCCCTAGAGGTTCATATTTAAGGATAGAAATTAACTTTTTTTTTCTTATCAGTATTCAGATGTCACACTGAGGACTAACCACCTCCAGGTACATAACCTAATCTCTATGAGCTTATAGTGGGTCTCTGACTAAGTCATACCCAATAATTTCACTGTTCATCTCTAGTGAAACAGGTTAATTTGATCTCACAAAATTTTAAAAATTTTTCTCTCCCCAGTATATTTCATTGTAAAATTAGCTCTTACTTTTTCCTTCAAGATAATAATATGACCAAGAAGGCAACCAAGCAGGGTGATAAACAGGTAGATAAAGTGAAATTTCCTTCACTGATACTTTCTTGTCTGGGAAGCTACTGAATTTTGACATTCTAGAGTCCTCCAGTCAATATGGGACACTATTATTATTCAGATAAAACTATGTCCATTCTCTAATATTAGTAAATTTGGTACATTTCTTTACTCTGATTATTACAAGATATAATCTTTTCATTTCGGATGTCAGCCTCCAAATCAGTCATTAGAATCATGTAAAACTTCCCCAAAATACAGAATGAGAGAAGAATAAGCATTAACAAAATATTTTTAATGATTTACATCTTGCTCTTTTTTGTCTTCTAAGACAAGATTTCCTAGAGTTCCTATTCTGTTACCCTGAATCACAGTATTCTCCCAAAGAACTCTATTAAAGGAACTACTCTAGCTCAAGATACACCCTTATATTCAAACTTCAGGAATGGTATTGTGGATGGCCTTTTCAGAAGTGGAATATTTAGTTTCTGCACTAATTACTAAATATCAATCACTATATTTATCTGTCTTGAAACTAGAATATGGTGATCTATAACTATGGTATAAATCATATATTTTTGTTCATATTTTATGTGTCACTTCCTCTCATTCCATCTCTTTTCTGCCATACTCTTTACAACAGAGACCATGAATCAAAGAAAATGGCTTATTTATATGTCTTTACCTTTTGCTCTTATGTAATATGAGTCCCTTAATCTTTATGAACGTTCTTTTGTCTAGATAAGACTTACTACTATGTTACATGATGCTTCACATTAGAATTATACCTCTGCTAAACTATAAAAGTAAGGAAGTCAGAGTTCCTAATTTCTCTAAGTATATCAGTGCAGAAATGATTTGAGTGCATGAAAATCTGTGGATATTCAATAAAAAATTCTCTAACAATGAAGGAAATTTCAAATATACAATTTCCTATGGATTACTCTTCCTCTGTATAACATCTAATCACAGACTACTGTGATTGAGGGTAACAAAATAGGAATTTTAGAAAATCTGCACTTAGAGGCCAGAATCAGAGCACAAAAGAGGAAAGAATGTACTGTTCATTAAGTAGATGCTTCTTGTAAGTGACTCTAAGCTGATTTTCTTTCCCAATCACTGAGTTCTACACAGGCCCTCTGTGGTCCCCATAGAACTCAGTGTGAGCACTGGCCAGTGAGTCCACTCTCATCATTTCAAAACCCTTTGGCCGATTGCACTACTGGGTGTTTACCCCCAAAGATACAGACGTAGTGAAGAGAAGGGCCATATGCACCCCAATGTTCATAGCAGCAATGTCCACAATAGCTAAATCGTGGAAGGAACCGAGATGCCCTTCAACAGATGACTGGATTAAGAAGTTGTGGTCCATATATACAATGGAATATTACTCAGGTATCAGAAAGAACGAGTTCTCAACATTTGCTACAACATGGACGGCACTGGAGGAGATAATGCTAAGTGAAATAAGTCAAGCAGAGAAAGACAACTATCATATGATTTCTCTCATCTATGGAACAAAAGAACTAGGATGATCAGTACGGGAAGAAAGGGATAAAGAAAGGGGGGGTAATCAGAAGGGGGAATGAAACATGAGAGACTATGGACTATGAGAAACAAACTGAGGGCCTCAGAGGGGAGGGGGGTGGGGGAATGGGATAGGCTGGTGATGGGTAGTAAGGAGGGCACATATTGCATGGTGCACTGGGTGTTATACGCAACTAATGAATCATCGAGCCTTACATCGGAAACCGCAGATGTACTGTATGGTGACTAACATAATATAATAAAAAATCATTTAAAAAAATAAATAAAATATGGAAAACTGTCAAAAAAAACCACAAAAAACCCTTTGGCCGTTTTCACTTACAGATTTCTCCTAATCACCAGCTTTTAGCGGCAACAAAATAGCAAGAGGGAAATAAAGCAAGATCAAAAGATACGTATTCAATGCAAAACAGCTCAGCCTGTTAGCCCCAAGCAACAAGTAAGTGGAGAACATTCTCCACAGTGTAGCAAAGTATGTTTCCGGGAGGCTAAAGCTAGATGCAAATCTGCCAGAGGCAATGTTAAAAAAAAAAAAAAATTAACAAGCCAACAACAATAGCAAACCAGACCTGCATTTTGTTCTTCCATTTAGTTCACCCAGTCTTTGTCCATCTTGTAGGATATCAGGTATTATTTTACAAGTAAGATTAGAAGAGATTAACAATCTTACATCAGCTACTAACCTTTTATATTTATTATTTTTGCTTAAATTCTTCATTTTTAAATAGCATAGAAGATCAGATACTGCACAAGATGAAGATATTGTGGAAAATAATATGCTTGTTACAATGTGATCCTTTGCAAACCACCCACAAGTGAACTAGGGCAAATTTCTCTAAAATCAGAAAACACAATTAACTCTTTCATCTTACCTTAAAATACTTAACCTGTTCACCCTACCTCTCCAGTTGGTGATGCTGGGTGTGAGATCATGCCAAAATCTTCCCAAAAGACCTCATAGCTATATACCATTCCTTCTCAGGCTGGAATGCTACAAGCTGGAATCATACTTGACTTAACACACGTTCCCTTGCCGACCTCCTGAAACGTCCTACAGCTCTAGCGGGAGTTCAGAATTAGAGCTGTTCCTTGGATGTCCTGGGTGCTTTCACAGCCGACTCCAGTGTTAGAACAGCGCAGGATACGGGCAGGAGCATCACCACGCACAAACCCAGAAGAGCCATCTACTCTGTAAAAGCCTTTTGAAAGTCTGGGGTGTGGGACAGTTAGCATGTTGAAGGCATTTACAGGGCTCTTGGCTAGTGAAGAGATATTTTTTCAGTTTGCCTAGATTTTTTTTCCCCCACGCTGGTGATACACAGTACAGAATAAGGAATACACGATGCCAGCCAACCCTTCAAGACTCTGTTCCAGCCCCAGCAGAAGCCCAGTGTGAGAGGAATAACTGCTGCAAAGGCCTCCCAGCTTCTCAAGCATTCTACGAACTGTGAGGTGCATCTCTCAATAGAAAGAGTTTGGGAGCCAACTGCAGGACACTTGGTTATGGACTGTGTGCAGCCAAGCAGGCTCTGCCATTGAGAAACGGTTCCGCGGGGAGTTGCGGCTTCCTTTGACCAATAAGGAGTTTATTCCGACTGGTGCTTAAGAGAAAGCAATTCTTTACATGTGTGGGTTCATGAATTTGCACCGAGACAGGGGTTAATTCTTAATCAACGGCATTAGAGTGTCCAAAGAGCTTATTTAGAATCACTTAATAAATACTGATTTCAGAATGTCCCGACTCTGAAGCTTGGACCTGTAAGACCCTATATAAAAGCAGGTCTTCACAAAGTAATATAGTTCTTTGTCTTTTCCTTCCTTCTCCCACTTTTTTTTTTTTTAAAGATTTTATTTATTTATTTGACAGAGATAGAGACAGCCAGCAAGAGAGGGAACACAAGCAGGGGGAGTGGGAGTGGAAGAAGCAGGCTCCCAGCGGAGGAGCCTGATGTGGGACTCGATCCCAGAACGCCAGAATCACGCCCTGAGCCGAAGGCAGACGCTTAACGACTGAGCCACCCAGGCGCCCCCCTTCTCCCACTTTAATACACATTTCTTTTTTTTTGCCATAGGTTATGAAAAATTAGTTAAGTGTGTTATTCGCACAGATTTGTAAGGCTGTTGTTTTTAAAATTCTGCTTCCTTAATTCTGCTAATTTATCCATTAATTTGGGTAATTCACTCCCTTTTTACTACTCTCCTGATATGAGTCTTCCAATGTTGGCTGTCTGTTTTAAAATGTGCTTTCAGAGAGGTTGTGGTGGTCTCTATAATGGATATTGGTGCAAAATCAAGGGGACTCCAGCAACAGTTGGCAGCATGTGAAAGCCACTGTGCTTCTGCTAACCAGCCCTGAATTTTCAAAGGCAAAGATAGGGAGATGAAAAGAAGGGTTTGGATAGTGTAAGACAGCTTCTCCTCCACTATGTGAAAGATAATTACTCAGTGGGATTTACCTGGACAGAAGCCATGTGCTCCTGATGAGGCCTGCTTTCTTGCAAGGATAAGACTTTCCAGCTGGATTACAAAACAGAAAGTTGCATTCTAACCTGGAATGCTGTATCGCTCTGACAGAGAAATTGGAGCTCTAGAAATGTTTTTAACAAGAGAGTTGAAGATCAGGACAGGGATATCCCTTAGAAATGTGGATGCTGGGATCACAGCGGATCAAAACCAATCACTCCTTTAGAGATACAGAGTATGCAGATATGTGCACCTTAACAAAAGGGCTCAAATATGATGGAGGGCAGAATGTGAGAGGAGAACAGAATTCAGCCTGTCTACACAGTCTGAAACAGCCAGTACATTCTTTCCTTAGAACTCAAAGAAGAGGTGTAGGGATGGACATGAGCTTCCAAATGACTATGACATGAAGACTAATAAAAACTCTAGGAATCAGAAAGGATCACAATTTGTTTAATAGTTAAATGTTACAATCTCTATTCAACCATTTAGTATTTTAATAGATGGATCTTTTGATCCATAGCTTATAATATCTCGGCGATTTTTTGAAACATAGGAACCAGCCCAGGAAGTCTGCAGGTGGAAGGAACGGATCTGGCAGAATCTACAAGGCAGGTTTGGGAACTCCTGGTGATTGTTAGTACTTTGAGAAGGAAGGGAGGAGAGTTTGCTTTGAAAGGAGATCTATCAGGGGAGTTAATTATGCTGTCTCTCCAGGGAATCTTCTTTCAACTTCCTGAGCTAACGCACCCCACAATATCTATATCAATATCTATATCTTTATTTCTCTTTTACCCCACACTAGGTTATTTCAATAACAGGGATTTGAAATTGATTGGATTTACCAATAGCTGATTTAAGTAAAATATTTCCTTTTACATTTTAATCAATCTTTACCTAAAAACTGCCACAACTAGTCTTTGAAATTTTAAATCTGAGTTTTACACATATATATTCTTGAAAATTATGTGGCTCTGAGAGGAGATTCTGAAATATCTTTCTAAGTACTTGTGAGTTCAAACTTCTGGAATTCCAGTGTTCAGATACTTTTTGTTTTGTTTTGTTTTAGTATATTCGGGCAGATGGAGGAAACCAGAAAAGTATCTACAAAAAATAATAAATAAGGGAAGCATGAGAGAGTGTGAGAGATTCATACACAAACTCAGTGTGAGACAGTGTGAGAAACAGTGAGAAAGTAAGGAGAGAGAGAGAGAGAGGGGTGCTGCAGAACAACTACTGGAGAATCGGATTAAAAAAACAGATATGAAAAGCCAAAGGAAATTCTAGAATAGATGTTCAGAATGACTCTTCTTTAAGTACAAGGTATAGAAAGGAGAAATAACAATATTTGCATTCACAAATGTTAGGTCATGCTCTCTCTCTCTTCATCTCAAGTCCCACACCATTTCTCCCACTCTTCTGGAAACAGCAAACCTGAAAGATCAGTAAATGATGTAGGACAGAGAAGACTAGAAATTTAGAAATGTGGTCACTGTATGTTTTATGATTATGAAAAGCATCTGTTCTGCATCAAAAAATTCAGAAACGATGGAAAAGTCTAGATAAAACAAAAACCATCACAATATTAACAATGCTTATCTCTGGTGATTTATATTTAAAGTCATATAGTCACATTTACATTTAATTGGAATCACACTGAGCTTATAATTTATAAATTATACCCTTATAAACGTACATAAGTTTGAACTGTTTTTTAAAATGACTCTATTAGATAAGTGGTGTGTGTTAATCATTGAATAATATGCTTTCCTCCTACCTACTTCCCATAGAATAGAAATTCTGGGACCACCGACATTAACACTTGTGTAGTATGTCAGGTATGAGAGTAGACTTTAATGTCAACTCACTGTGATCAGTAAAATAAACCCTAGCTGGAGAAGCTGTTCCTCTAAGCTACGAAGGCTTTCCCTCACTAACACTCTCAGGATTTATAAGTGATTCCTACACTGTTTCTAACTCACACTGGGCTATGTCCTCAGGTACATCTGTTGCTGTGCGGTGTGGGATTCTGAAATTAGAGTGGTGTAGTTGGAGCGAGCAGACTGAGGAAGTTTACATCTCAGCTCCACAACACATCAGCTACAACAATTTAGGCAAATTATTTCACCTCTCTAAGTCTCTGTTTCTTTACTGGATTGTTTTTGGACTTAATAAATCGCTACATGTAAAGACCTTAGAGTAGCACCTGGCATATGGAAAATGACCAATAATTGTTACACATATTGTCATTGTTGTTTTATTGTTACCATTATTTACTAGCCACAAAAATGGAATGAGGAAAGACAAGATGGGAGACTTTTTTTTAAATGAATCAAGTGGGTCAATAATTGTAAGATACAAGAGGCAATAAGGCGGGTCCCAAAAATGTCCATTCTGAGGAAAACACTGATTGAGATATAAGTTAATGAGCAGAACTTCTGAATGGGAAGAAAGGAAATAGAAGACCACGTGGAAAACAATGAACTTTATCTAACCCCTGCATTCCCAGAAAGCAGGAATCTCCCCGCCCTATGCTCCAGGAAATGGCTAACTGCAAAGGACCCCACTGCCCTCACATAATATGAGGTAAGACTCGTCCTCATTCTTCCTCATGACTTCCACAAGAGTCTGATAACTCCCTGCCCCTGTCAAACCCCAGGCTTCCTTCCTTCTTACTGCAACAGCCTGAATAACATATCCCTTTTGTTTTTTGCATGTGTCACAGTGTTCTCTGTGTTGGGTTGCCCTTTGGAAACATAGGCTGGGAGCAGTGCCCAGAGCAATGCTGGACAGTGCATGGCATGGCAGGATGAGGGTAGAAAGGGAAGTTGTTATTCCTTTTTGAGTGTGAACCTATTCATTATATTATCCCTTATTTCACAAAATATATGCATTCCAGAAATGCGTTTTTTTCTGGTGCCTTAGGGTCTGCTATTAGAAAACCAGAGATCCCTGGGTATAATGAAATCCTGAAATGTAATAAAATCAGACATTTATGCAAGCAGTAGTACCACTTTTTACACTCACATATTTAAGAGAAACAGTAACTTTGCTTTTACAAAACATTAACAGTAATACTCTCAGCATTTCTAATCTTGTGATACCCACCAAATAAGCCACATAATGAAAATACTGAAAGCGAACCCCTCAGGTAGATTTTAGACTCTGCTGATCCACATGTGCTTTGGAACATCCCTCCACGTGGGTCATAAAGCTAGGAATTCGGCATCCTTGGTCTATTCAGTTTAGTTATTATGTCAGCAGGGTGCAGAGTCCCTACATTTTATTACATTTTCCTTTTATTTTATGCCACTGTGTTAACAGTCAAATATCACCACTTTTAGTATCCAGGATAACTTGCAAATGTAGATGCTTTTCAATAGTATTTTATGAAGTGGAAGGAATTGTTTTGCTTATTATTCATTTCTTTATAATTGTTTGCAGGTTTTAAGCGTTTTTGGAAACACTTTAAATGGAATCTTTAGTCTAGCTCAGATTTTATGGCCTGATAAAATGGAAACAATGTGGCGTGCATTTGGGGGACTTATTTTTTTTCTTAAAATGTTACTTTTAATTTGGACTGAATGGGGGGCAAAGCAAGGAAGGGCGTTAGTAATAAATGGTAAACGCCAGTAGTTGTCGAGCATCTATTCTGTGCCAGGCATTGCTCAAATATATTTATATGTAAGACTTAATTCTCACAACAATCTATATAAGTTAGGTACTCTATCCCCATTTTACAGAAAGAAAGTGAGTCATAGATAGGTCAGTTACATTGCTCCAGGAGTCTTAGTTAGTGAACAGTGGAGTTGGGAATAGAATCTGGTCCACTCTCAACTGTTTGCTGCCTACATTTCTCAAAGAACTATAATCCTATTATTTCTCTTTGCCTCTGTCCTGGGTTCTATCTCTTATTTTTCTCTAGTTCATATCTTTCTTTTTCTACTTATTTGGTCATTGTGATAGAACACATCCCTTAGGAACTTCTTGATTAAGATGTGTGACGTGTAAATTATGTGATGAATTTGATGTCTATCAACCAAGTGTGAGGGTAGAAAATAATAATAATAACTTTGTTGAGTAAAGAATGCTAGATTGGAAATCATTTTCCTCTCAAATTTTGATGATATTCTCCATCAAATTCTAAACCTCAGTTTTGCTATTGAAAAGTCCAAAATCATTTAACATCTAATCCTTTGAATGTGACTTGCTTTTCCATCCCCCCCCCCCACTTGGATGTTCACTGGTTCTTGTGTTTGTCCCAGTGTTCTGAAATTTCAAGGTGAAGTGCCTTGAGGTGGGTTTACTTTCCATGTGCTTTCAATCATTTCAATCTGGAAATTCATATTTTTCAGTTTAGGAAGTCTTTATTGAATGATTTCACTAGTGATTGCCTCCCTTTCTTTATCTCAACTTTCTGGTTTTGTAATTACTATTATTTGGATGGTAGTCTTCTCGATTTGTCCTGTAATGCAATCTTTTTTTCCTTTCTCTTCTTTTTGCCACGATTTTTTTTTTTTTGTCTTTTGCCTCCACTTCCTAAGAGATTTTCTCAGCTTTTAATGTCAACATTATCTACGGAGTTTTCCTTTTTACCCTCACGTTTTAAGTTTCCAAGACCTCTTTTCAATCTCCAATATCTTCTCTTGTCAAGAATGTTAATGATATTTAAAAGTTTTCTTTGTTCGAACCCACTCTCTTTTCTTCAAGTTGCTATTATCTGTTTATTTTGGTTTCTTTCATATTCTTTCAGCCATTCCTTAGATATCTGGTAATCTTCATATGCTATTCATATTTAAAATGGGGAATAAAATGTGAGTTATTGGAAGACTGTCTCTAGCAGCCATGTCAGAAGTTTGACCACCATGAGGCTGCCATGCTGGAAAGTCTATGTATATTAAGCACTCCGGCCAAGAATTCTAGCTAAGCCCACCTGTCTAGCCATCCTGTCAAGGTGACAGACAATTGAGTGAAGCCCATCTGAACCCTCCAGACCAGCCCGACTGTGGGCTGAATACCATGGAGCAACTTCTGTCAACACCACATCAGCTAGTCAAGCCCTGTCTAAATTCCTGAATCTTGAGAAAAAACAAAATGGTGGTTGTTTAAGCCACTAAGATCTGGGTAATTTTTAGTGCAGCAAGGGATAATCAAAACACTAGATTTGTATGTACTAACATGGAAAAGTGATGTCTGAAAAATTGGTAAATTAAAATAAATGCATCTTGTTATAATGACCAAAGAAATGGTGACTCAAAACTCTAATGTATGGGTGGATCTCCTTGACCAGGAACTTGGCTCCAAGAGCAATCTGCCTATGCTGGTTCTTAGAGGAACAGCACAGCCTTTCCCCCCCTGTTAGTTATTTATTTTTAAAATAAACTTTTAGAACAGTTTTAGATTTATAGGAAAACTGCAAAGAAATATAAAGCTCCCATAAACCCTAAACAATTTCCCCATATTATTAACAACTTACATTAGTATGGTAGTCACAATTTATGGGCTAACGTTGATACGTTATTATTATTAACTAAAATTCATACATTATTCAAATTTCCTTAGTTTTTGCCTAACGTACATTTTCTCTTTCAGGATCACAACCAGGATTCCATGTTAGTTGTCATGTCTCCTTAGGCTCCTCTTGGCTGTGACATTTTCTCATATTTTCCCTGTTTTTGATGACTTTGATAGTCTTGAGGAATAGTGGTCCGGTATTCTGTAGGATCCTCTAATAAAATTTGTCTGATGTTTTTCTTATAATTAGACTGGAGTTATGGGTCTTGGGAAGGAAACCACAGGGATAAATGCCATTTTTGTTACCTCTTATTATGAAGGGTACGTTCTATCAATATGATTTGTCACTGTTGACACTGACCTCTATCATCTGCCTGAAACAGTGTTTGTCAGGTTTCTCTCCTGTACAATAACTCATTTTCTTCTCCCTTTTCATAGTGTCCTCTTTGAAAGGAAATCACTATGAACAGCCTACATTTAAAGAGTGGGAAGTTATGCTCCATTTCCTGGAAGGAACAAAATCTACATAGATTATTTGGAATTCTTCTGCATGGGAGATTTGTTTCTTTCCACATTTATTTGCTTAATCACTTGTTTATATCAGTATGGACCCACAGATATTTATTTTATGATGCCTTCCCCCTTTTCCCTACATTTATTCTTTTGAATTAATTATATTCCCCAGGAAAGAGTCATACAATACTCTGCATAGAAGGTAAAATCTGGCTGCCAATATTTGGGAATCTCAGTGGAAAATTAGTACTGGGGTGGGGGACCTCATATTTACTATACAAATATTATGTACCCTACTTTTAACTGTATTCGGTATCCCCAGTACAGAGACACTGTTTTACTTTCTCCAGGAGAATGAACCTAAATTATGTTGCTTGGTTTAGCTAAGAAGAATCAGCCAGGAGCATGGAGAGAAGAGATTTAGGGATTTAATTCACTTTTAAGCATCAAACAACTTCTCTTATTTTAGTTGCTCCCTCCACCCTAATCTTGATCATTCTCCAACTTCCAATGGTAATATGGTACTGCCAATTCCTGAACAATTCATAGGAAGAACTAGTTTGGTTTTCAGCTCTCTTTGTTACTGGCTTAAACTTCAGAATATTCCTGTCTGCTAAATCAGTTTCACTCATCCCTGTGCTTTACAGCTTCCAAAATTGTTTTTGCTGTGCTCTCTTGTCTTGTTCTCCCCACCTCCCCTTGTATGTATGTCTTTAAGGAAAAAGAGTTCCTTTACAGTAGGTATCGTACAGTTTGGGGAGAGCAAAAGTGGATGTGTGTTCAATCCACCACCTTTTCATAGATTTGTTTAGGATTACAGAGTTAGCTCTGTGAGACCAGAGGCTCTGTCTTACTTATCTTTGTATCCCCATCACCCACATACATGCCTGATAAAGAGTAGGAGTTAATTTGAGTTTCTATAAATGAAAATAGGAAGCAGAGCCAGGACTCAAATACAAATCTAAATCCAAGTTAATTTTTATTTTTTACATTACACTAAACTTCCACACCACATCAATTATAAAGTTTGTACTTTCAGCATTTAAAATGGAATTTTTCATCCATAAGATCATACAGATCAGTGTGTTTCAAATTTTTATGTGCATACAAATGCCCTGGGGATCTCTGAAAATGTAGATTCTGATTCAGTTAAGTCTGGGCAGGGCTGAGTTTCCTCTGGTCCAAGAACCACAAACATGTATAGCAAGGATGTTTAGTAATGACACTATATATTCTGGCATGGTAAAATGCCATTTCACATCTTATTTCTACTGTAGAGGTACCATTTGCATAACAATTTTGTCAAACTCAGGACTTGGTAGCAGTAAGTTTAGTTGTCCTGGGTAACGAAAGAACTAGGCGCTCAGGTCAACCTACCAGTTGAATAAAGACATAGTATAAAATGTGAGAACACATCCAGCTTTTAAGAAAACAAAATAAAACAAATAAAGTGTGTGTGTGTGTGTATGTATATGTATATATATATTAATTTTAGTGGGAACTAGATTCCATCCATAAGATAAATGGCTGGGTGTAGAAATTATTACATGACTACGTGTGTGTATGTGTGTGTGTGTGTATCATACCTTATAAATTATACCAAACTGATTTAAAATGGATTAACTATGCATGCAAGTAGTATTTACTAAAAGAAGCTAGGGAATCAAAGCAAAGGAAAAATGACAATAAGAAAGATAAAATAAAACACATGTTGAGGTTAGAACACAATACGTGCTGTGACTTCAGCACTTTAACGATAGGGGTATCATAAATATGGCTCTCGGTAGTTAGTGCAAAAATGGATAGATACATAATCATTTACATAAGCCACTTTGGCTAAAAAGACAATTTCTTTAGTTTACCTTTATAAAGAGGAGGCCATGTAATGTTCCATACAACACTGTCAACGACACCCTTATATCTGTCTTCGAAGGCAACCCAGATAATAAAAGTTTTTCGGGCATGACTTTGGGTGCTAGGGATGGAGAGACAAAATGATACACTTTTTAAAGGAGCTCACAGTCCTAGGGACAGATTAAGAAATTTCAACGAAGATGTGTTATAATAGAGGTACAAGGTAGGAAAGTAGCCCAAATGAGGAAGAAATTAACTCAGCAAAAGGAATGGTGGAGGGTGTGGACTAGTTTATAGAGTAAGAAATAAAAACGTGCCTGAACAAATGTATATTACATGTTGGCAAAATCTCTAAGAATATATACAATCTCAATCTAAGTAGGTTCTGCACTGTGGTCAGTAGACATGAACACAAGTACAACAGAAAAGAAAAGAAAAAAAAGAAAAGAAAGAGAAGAAAATATTTGCAGCTAGAGAATTGTGGCAGCAAATGTGTGGAAACCAGTCTCTGGGAGACAGACATTCAGCGGGGAGACTCAAAGACAGTACAGGAGCCCAGTAACCCTTTACTTGGAGCAGAAGCCAGGTACCCAAGCTTCTGGGAAGCCGATGTAAGGACAGTCACCAAAGCGAGGTTCACAGGAGGCTGAGGCCAGCTTCTGGAGCGATCCAGCAGTCTAGATGAACGGCCCTTAACCAGTTTTGGTGCCCAGATACTTTTGAAAATTTGACTAAGCCTATTTAACTTCTACTTAGAAAAGCTCCAGATAGACAAACACATGCAAAGTTTTAGTTTGGGCTCAGGGGTTTTAAGAATATCAGAGACCTTTTTAAGCTTTTCCTGGACCCTGAGTTTATAAAACAGAAAACAAAACACAAAAAGCAAGCTAAATTTGATGGATGCATCAGGCTATCATCATAACTTGAGGTTGGGAGCCATTTAGATATTCTCGCTAACTCCCTTTACTTTAATTGTATGCTCATCAAGTGACCTTCTGATTACAGAATATCAACAATTTCAGGTGGATGACAGATTCCACGAAGCCCATTACGGGAACTTCAGGTTAAGAACACTCAAGCTAGGGGCAATGTGACGACCTAGAGTCATGAAGGTCACAACATCTTCAAATTTTTCATCCCAATCACGTTTCATTTGTTTGCACTTTTCTCATTACTTGAACTCACTGGCCTTTCTGCAGACCTTTTCACCCAATAATAGTTGCTTACTGTAAGACCTACAGCTAAAAACTGAAATATTGCATTCTTGTTTAGCATTGAGACCTCAGCGAGTAAAAGATAAGTACTTGCCAATGTACAAATATTGAGCCCAGCAACAAGTTTGCCACTTTTCTGACCTTCCCAGGAAAAACAACCACAAACTTCACAGGTCATGAAAATTTATTTATTCTTGAGTCAGTTCCTGGGGGGGTATCATGCAGTATTTTTTAATCCACACAATTTTGACTTTACCTAAACTTCCTTGCAGGCTTTTAGAAATGAATCACAAACTTCTCTCACAATTAGGATAATAACTGACAATGTCTGGTTGGTACAGTGAACTTCATTCTCTGCCAAATTCTCTAGAACCCATAAATGGTAGCTCACGTTTAGTGAGTTTCTCAGGTGATGCCAAGCATTCCTCTGCACACAATGTGAGTATCATCTCAATGAAACTTTCTACCAGCAATGCTATGAGTGAGGTGCTATTATTATGACCACTTTGGAGATGACAAAACTGATAGGTGAAGCAATCTGCCTAAGCTGTATGACCTTAAATGGCAGAGTCAGGTGAAAATTCAGGCAGGCTGCTTTCAAAGCCTGTACTTTTCATTATTTCGATATACCCCCTTCTCAGCTGTACAAATATAAAAATTAAAATATCAAAACACTGGAAATAAGATAAAAGTGGAAATGACAGCGAAAACTGATTAAATATTATTTGAATTCGGTTGAATTCTATGCTGTCATTCAGATATAGGTTGTAGAAATAAACTTAGTGGGCTGGAAAAAATATTCACAATATATTCTTGAATGAATAAAGCAAATACACTCTATAGTAAAACCCATCTATACATATACCCATATATACCTACACAGACACTCACAAAGACAAAGGATATATATCAAAATGTTAATTATGATGATTATCAAGTAGTACCAAGTTAATTATGATTACCAAGTAGTGGGTAAATAGGTAGTTTTCATTTATTTTCTCAAGAACACTCTTCTGATCTTTGCACAGCTGGCTCCTTTTTGTTTTTTAGAGCTTAGTTCAAATGTCACCTTAGCAGACAGGCCTTCCCTGATGCCCTAGTCTGAAGGAGACACTTAGGTACTCTCTTTACATCTCTCTATATGATAAGAATTATATCATCATACTTCAATTTTATATTTTATTAGTAATTTTCTTATGTTTTTACTGTCTATCATTTCCACTATAATCTCCAAGTATGAATACCACATTCCTCTTGTTCACTTCTATATATTCCCATGATTTAGAAAGTTGTGTGTGTGTTCTGTAAATAGTTACTGAATAATGAATGAACAAATAACAAATGAATAAATGATATATCTACCATTGAACAGACTCTTAAAACATGTCATTTTATCACAGCAAATCTCAACCGCAAATTTAACCAAAGGAAGCTCACTGATTTTTTCCTTTCACTTATCTCCACATGTAACTGGTTCATGCTGACCTATGGTAGCCATAGGAGACATGGAGAAGATGTTCCCTGCCCTTAGAAAGTTACATCCAGTGGGTCTGAAAGACTTTTAAACAAATAACAAATAAGAGATACATAATAGCAAATATCCACTATAGGCACTCAGAAGAAAGACTAACTTTTCTTGAGTTACTTTCCAAACAGGAGAAGCCAAAATAGCTCACCTGTTTTTTAAATCTATCAAAAAATTACAAAAGCAATTGCTATGGTGAAATCAATAATAGAAAAACAGCAGTACATTATTAGTGTTTGATCAGGTTCTGCCCATTTGTAGATAGATATAACCAAAGGTAGAGAGGCCTGCCTTCTCATTTGGATAAGAGTGATTGTGTCCTAATAGGAGCTTTGAGAAAGTGGCCTATGACACCTCCTTCAGACATGGTCCACAGCTGAAGCATTTCTTCTTAGAGATATAGTTTACCCTCTGCATATATTCTAAATTTAACTTGTAATCTGACAAAGCATATGGAAAGAAATAGCAAGGGAAGTCTAGGTTTTTCAACTTCAATGACATTCCAATAATAGGCAAAGCTGTAACACATGGGAAATATTATGATGTGGAAGAAACTGAAAAGAGTAATAACAATTATTAATTTACCATGGAACTTGAAGAACAAAAGCCATTCTACTTTAACTGCTACACTTTCTTCTTTGCCTCTCATTAAAACCACTGTGAATCAAAAGTGTTTTATTGGATTACGTTTCAATTTAAATGAATAAGTGTACCCAGGATAGTAGGTCTGATTAATGGAAAAAAGAAAAAAAAAATCTCCATTTGCCCTGAAACTTTGTTAGCATAGCAGATATTAATTAGGTTTACCCAAACCATCCTTGAAGTATGTCCTAAATGCCTTGCCTTTGATGCTGTGCAATAGTCCCATAAATTTGGGGATGACTGAAGTCAGATGATATAAGGTATGATTTGGAGAAAAAGTCTATAATTCATTAAAGAACTGCAGCAATATGTGGAACAAGGGGCCACATGCCTTCTTTCCCAGCAAGATATGATTTAGAGAACAAGACCTTCACACTCAGAAACTATAAGAATATAACTATGGGTTTGGATACCAGAGGAGTAGTGGGTGGGGGATAGGTGAAACAGGTGATGGGGATTAAAGAGTACCCTTACCATGATGAGCACTGAGTAATGTATAGAAATGCTGAATCACTATATTATATACCCAAAACTAATATAACACTGTATTTTAACAATAACGGAATTAAAATGAAAAAAAAAAAACCTTAATAAAAAAAGAATATAACTGCCAGGCATAAAATCAACAAACACGAAATTTTTTCATATGTCAGGTGGAAGACTAACTTCTCACCCAGAAAGAACAATGGTATCACTCAGCATCATCCACTAATGTTCAAAAATGAGAAGTAACTGAGCAACCTGAATGGAGAGAGCCCAAAATCTTCTTTATCACTTGAACTTTTACAGTTTCCTACCCTCAGATAATCAAAGACATCGTTTCTTCTCATTCATGATCATTATTTGTGGGCTCCAAAGCCTTGTGAGTTGCTCCAGAGTTATATCAGAATATTACATTCTCAAACTAATCCAGTCTTCGGGAAACCATTCAGGTGCAGTCTTTGTCTCAAGCCTTGAAAAGCTTATTCAGATTAAATCATTTGAAAAAAAATCTAAATATATATCCTTAACATTTAAGCATTTTAAGTTAATTAAAGTGTAAATAACTTTGAAAACATTTTAGAGTCTATTTACCACTAACCATATTTATAAAAGCATATTACAGTTGTGTACAAGTTTCTGGCCAAGAGAGATCTGAAAACACAAAATGAAAATGTAAAAATGTGAGGAAAATAAAAAAGATAGCAAATATTCTCCATTCAACTTTAAAACTACAGAATGCATGGAATTAGGAGCTAAGTAAAGAAATGAAGACTGCTTGTAGACACAGAGATAGTCATGCACGTACTCAAAGAAGAAAATACAATTGGGGTCATAAATATTTGGAAGTTTTACAAAAATATTCGTTTTACACATGTGAACAATTATTGTTTTCATTTGAAAACTCCGCTCAGTTTTGCACAGCAAAAAAACTGACTGGCTTTTGCTAATTTGGGGAGCACGAATCGGATAGCAGTGTCTGGAAGGATGCTGATATTTTGGTTTTCAAAAGGAGAGAGTTAGAAAAAGAAATTCCTCCCTGTAGCATTTCAGGGTCATTTATTTCCCAGGGACCTCTGGCTTAGCCTGATGTGCTCCCATTGTGTATGATGTCCTAGCTCCTGTTGTCTCTTTCCCACTTGAAAGCAGAGAATGGCTTCTGTTATAGGGAGCAAGACAGTGACAAACTCATTTCCATATCTAAAGCCAGCTCTGAAATATCATCATATAATGTAGCTTTTATGAGAACAAAATGAGACTTCATTTGTTTCATATGTATTTTTCCCCAACAATAATCAAGAGATACCATCTTTTGGGATATTCTGTTTGCTTTTCCTTTCTTTACTTCTCTCCCTTTCATAGTTGTTAATTACTTACTGCAGTTTCTTTTTTTCCTCCTCCTTTTCTTTTTTTCTGCAGGTTCCTTTATCTTTTCTTGGTGTCTATGTTTCTTTCTTGTGATCCTTCTTTCTTGGCTGAATTTTCAACCTTGGGCCTTCTCCCCTTCATTTATCCTCCTTCACTGTCTTGACTTCCTTCTCTGTTTTTCCAACACCCTCCCCGACTCTTTTCTTTAACTCCCCTCAACTAGACTGTCCTATACTCAACAGAATTGGTTTCCACAGAATGATTGCATGTATTTGCTGCTCTATTTCAGTTGGAAAAACAATGAAATGGAGGAGCATTTTGTACATTAGTTCCTAGGAGTTGTGCTCTGAACTCACTTTCAATACACTACTCATAATGAGCTTTATAAACTAGGGTAGTCTTAAAACAAACAAAACTTGGAAGAATGTATTTGATGGTATTTTTTTCTGGCAACAATGAAAACTAGAAATGATTTTTAATTAGTAACCAGAAGAGAAAAGACAGTAAGGGTTAAGGAGTTAGGATCTATGGTTATACCTGAGCTCATTGCTCTTTAAAGGTAAATGATATTCTTTCATACACTAAGAGATCTGTAACTGTGGGGAAAATGTGGATAATAGAATCTGAACTCCGACACTCTCACTCCATTTTACCATCATCTGCAGGCAGGTTTCTTCTGTAGATACCATGGTTGAAGAGAAAAGGCTTTTTGTTGGTGGTGGTGTGTTTTGTTTTTTTTGTTTTTTGATTGGGGGTTGGAAGATTGAGAAACTGAAATAAACATGGCTTCGAACTTTGAATATACTGATCTGAAGCTTCTACATGAAATGAAAAATCATTAATAGAAACAAGGAAACTGAAACATACAGCTAATACATCTGGATTTTCTGTTTGGCAATGTGAAAACTCAACTTGAATCTCAGCCAATCAATATGAGTCATGAGCCATCTAGCTGCCTCAGTGTAACTGGCGAAATCTGAGGATCTATGGAGGCAGAACTTCAGAAGACAAGTCCCTCTGAAGAGCATTATCAATGGACAGGCCCATACGACATCATCTGCCAAATTTTTGTTGGAAGTAAGGCAGGGTTGAATCAAGGTCTAATGAATAATAGAAAGTAGTATCATGGATTATGTCCCTCGTTTATATTTGTTAAGCATCCAAGTCAAGAGTCAGAGCACTATGTTGGGTGCCTGCAGATATGAACAAAATTTTGATCTATTCCTCAGGAGTTAAGAATTTAGCCGGAGAGATGATAAAAATCTGTCAATAAATCCTACTACTTGCACATGAGATTTGTCTGGAGCCTAACTCTTCCTTGCTCTGGGGAAATTCAAGGCATTCTGTGAAATAGAAATCTAGGTAAAATGAGAATTGCTGGTTTAAGTCCTAACTAGTCTTTCTATAAACTTCTCAGATGTCTGGATTCATGTATTTTGATTCATTTACAAGGAATAAGTAAAATGAGATGGCAGGCATCTCCAAGATTTGCTAGGAACTGCCTACTAATAAATTGAGAAATTTACATGCTTTTATTATTTAATTTACCACACGAAAGTTCAATTAATTTAGATACCAAATAAGTTTGGTTTATATGTTAAAATTATATAGTGGCTGATACGATTGAACAATTTTCTGTGGCTGTTGATAATCACATCCAAGACACATATGTGCATTGGTCAGAAGATATAGATATATCCTTCCCGTTCCTTTGCATCTATGAACTCCACCTTAGTCGAACTCAATTAATGTTCTTTTTTCTAGCAGGTGGATAAAAGGCAGAAAAAGAAAAGAAAAACATGTTCAAATTAATACTATCAGAATACATTTGCAAGTCTTGAATCATTTTCAAGAGATGTGCAAATTCGCAAGTACAAAAATACCATATTTAACAATAAAACTTGAGGGGAAAAAAGTTCCTTTAATACACCTTCTCACAAAGTGGGAATTAGCATCTCTAGACAGTCTAAAAGCTGAGTAAGCAAATATTTTCTTTTCAGTGTTTGTGGATGTTTCTTGTAGAGACACTGGCTCATGAGGCAAATAGTGAGACCCTTTGACTTTATGATGGAGGCTAACTAAAAATTGAAGCGCTTCTTTATTGCTGTTTTTTATTTATTAGGAGAATTAATTTTAAGCAACATGTATTTCCTTTAAAGCTACTATTCTTAAGGGTCAACTTCATACATCATACTGCTTAGCATATCTAATAGTTTTCAAAGGTTTACTGTCAATTGTTCAACAGATTCCTCAAGTCTTAGCTTTATTTTCATTACCACAACCAGGCCAGGTGCTCTCACCACAAAGCACAGGGTGATCCAGGCCCTTAGGGGACTTTTATTGGCTCATTGTAGTTTTTAATTAGAATCTCTGGTATGATCGTCTGCATCTATCAAAGGTTAACATTCACTCAGTCATTTAATAAACATTTACGGAACGTTTTCTCAGGGAATGCCCTAAGTTTGGTGGATATGAGGAGTAAAGATGTAACAGTTGTATCATTTAAGTGATCATTATCACTGTATGTGAGGTGTGTCCCATCACTATAATGGAATAAGACGTTCCTCACACTGTTCGGTAAGGAGACGGAGAGAAAAGATCCCAACGATGTACTTCATTAACTAAGATTAATAAGTAGGATAAGAACACAATGCAGAAAGGAGGGAAATTTTAATTCTCACTTTCATGTGACCTCCACAAAGAAAAAGAACATTAAAACAAGTCACCAATATTTCTGCTCAATGCCAATCATATGTCACCTGAGTTAACTAAAAACCTTTCAGCAATATGACAACATTCCTGGCTATTTGTCAAAAACAAACGTTCAGGCTACTAAAAAATATAAAATCACAAAGAGAATGGATTCAGTAAGTTCACAGATGTCCACAGTACAGTAAGAGCATGCGAAGACTGCGTGATTATATTACATCCATGCTATCCCTTGAAAAACTTAACAAAATATGGATTCACGAGACCTTGATAGGTAGCAATAAGAAATACTGATAAAAATTTACTTGGCAACACAGGAGTGTCAGATAACAGACTAGTTACACAATGTAATTAAAAATACTGAACTTTCCTTTTGCATCCACAACAGCTTATGGCAAAGCTCTGAGTAAATCATGAGCATAGAGTGGAACTGCCTTGCACTTCACAGAACATCCTCAGGCCAAAAAAGACAAACAGGAGAGGTTCTGATTAAATATTTGCTCAGAAAATACCCTCTGATAATATAGTGCCAATTTCCTACCTTGGGTAAATAGCATCCCCCTTTCCCAAGGTAAGTAGGTCTCTGATATATTGGATTTTATTTACAAAAAGGAACGCTGGCCACAAAGCACACAGCAGTTATGTGAAGGGTATGGCCCAGCTTGTCTCCAAACACAGTCAGTACGACCTTTGGCAAGGGCCCAGTAGAAAATCACCTTCCCTAAAGGAAGCCCAAACTCCTTTCCCTATAATCCTGCTAACACGATATGGCGTTAATGCAATCCCTGCTTCCAGTAGCCACAGCACAAATTGCCTCATTTGGCTTGCTCACTAGAAGGACAAAAGCCAGGTAGGGATGTGCTCACATGAGCACATGCAAGGTTTCCATGGAAATACTACCTTTTCTGCCTGAATGGCCCCAGGGATGCATAGAGCCCTGCGGGGATATGATATCTCTTTTTTGAGGTCAGTCCAGTAGAAAGTAAAGCCTTGAGAGATGCACTGGACTCTAGATTTGAGGTGTTCATCTGGAGGGTAATTAGAAGAACTGGGTTATCAATCTCACTTTCAATATTCACTGTATTCTTGACACCACCCCCAAAACAGCGGCCCAATATTCTTTTATTGCAGAGCCCACACATGAAGATGAAGAAGCTTTCCCAAGCATATCAGGGAACACTCTCAGTAGATTCAAGGACAAAATTTTAAGAAGACAAATGCTCTGGGTAACTGTACCAAAAACCATGCTTTCTAGCCCATCTCACAGCTGCTCTATCAAGCCAACTTTCTTTTTCCTTCATTTCATGTATCTGCCACTGCCTCCTCCCCACCTTGTTAGCTGTTTCTCTTAATTATAAAACTGTTGTCCATGTTCCATGGAATCCCTTGGAAGGTTATTTGGCTGATCAAGAATCCTACAAGCTGGTAGGGTGAATCAGTATATGAAAGTCAAGGTTATCGGCATATGGATGGAATACTTGGGCTGACTAAATCTCAACTGTATAGGCAGCAAAAGTTCTAACAAGAGCTGGCTTGTCCTTTCAAACATAGTTCAGTCATCTAATGCCTGATTGAAAAAAATAAATAAGTATCTAATACTAAAACATGGACCACAAATGTTGCCATTTTAAAGATAAGGCTTCAGAGCTGTGAAAAGAGATACTTGTATTTTTCTATACATTGTTGAGTGACTATGTTGAAAATATAAGTTGAACAGGGGCATCTTTTTGATGATAATGATGAAACACAAAAATATTTTATGCTTCCTTTTTACTTTCACTGTCCTTCTTTTTAAATATTTTGTTAATATGTTTTTTTAATAATATATGTGGTATAGTCACAGATTCTTCCATAAATTAAAAAAATCATTTATCTACCTAGAAATTCTAAACATATTTCTAAGTACAGATCATGTCTGTGTAGACACTCCCCCTCCTTTCCTCTTCTCCATCATCCTTCTCTTTCCTCTTCAAATCCTCCTACTTCTTCTAGTCAAAGTTGCTCTACAAACACTATTGTTCTCTAGTCACTCAGGCTTCCTTCACTTTCCTTAAGGATCCATTTAAGGATACACATGTTTATCTCTCCACCCTTGTAGGTTGGCTCAGACCCACTTGCTGACAGTAGGGATGGTCCCGAGGGCTAGTTCAAAGACTGGATCTGTTACTGGTTCAGGGATAGGAATGTGACCCAGTCAGGACCAGTAAAACAGAATGAGGTGGTCTAAGATTTTAACTGACTGCTGGGAAAGACAGGCTTGCTCTTCCCCCAAGGGATCCAACACATAAAGGATACAAGGTCTGGTGCTCTACAGCTATCTTATGACCATGAGAAGAGAACCTATTCAGGAATACAGTTAACAGGGAAGTAAGTAAAGCGAGGCATAGAAAAAGTAGTCGACTAATAATTGCAGCTAGCCCTTCCACTGTGTTTCTCACTTTTGTGAACCAATAAACTCCCTCATTGCTGAAGCCAGTTTAAGTCAGGTATTCTGTGTCTTGTAACCAAAAATTCCTTAATGATAAACCCACCCTATAAACAATGCCAAACAGGTAGACAGAGACGGAGTCCTATACAAGTAGCTCCCACATTTTCAAGTCCAAGAATCCCTTTGAATAACCGTTGCTCATACATCGAGAACTACCGCTCTAATCTTTTGCAGCTCAACAGCAAGTTACCAATAGAGCTATATAATAAAGAAAATAGTCCAAATCAGTATTAATGTCCCTTGGGGGCTTGACAGGCAAGCATCTTTAACCTGCTAACACATATCATTCCCCACAGGACACCCAGTAGCTATGATAAGCCCTAACCAGCACCACTTGGCAATAAGGATCAGGATGAAGAGAATGCAAAAGGTCACACTGTCTTCACCTCCCTGCAGCACACCTGATGGATTATTTGTAATAAGACACAGTTGTTCATATTTCCTTTGTGAAATAGGTACTATAAGGACTTGAACAAAAAAGAATACAATTTTTCAGTACATAATGTGTTTCTCATGAACTTCTCATGACTGATAAAGTCCCCAAATTTTTAAGAGAAAAAAATCTCAGGGAATATTTTGTATCATCTGGTATTTTTACAACTGTCCCCTTTTTTTCCCTCTCTTTCTTCCCTTAGTTCTCTCCCTTACATCTCTTATAGTAGTTTAGCACTTTTATTTCTCTTCAACTGGAATAACAACAACAAAAATTTCATTCGAGTAATAATTAATGACTTTGTATCATTCAGTGAATCATTTCATAGTTTATTTTGGCCTTAGGATATATGCTTCTACAAATACACTTTCTTAAGTTATCCTGCACTGTTAACTTTAACTTTGGCTTAAAATGTGCTCATCTTCCCTTCCTATATTTGCATTGCTTACTCTTTCCTAGTCCAAATGCATTGTTGGAGAGGGGCCAGTGCTGACCAATCACCTTTTCCCATCCCCCATTACTCTCCTTCACATCACCCTCTGTTAGTTATTTCATAAGGGTGCAAATCCATCTTCCCCATGCAGATTATAAGATCCAGAAGCAGAGAGTTTACTGTCTTGTTCCCCTCTGTATCCCCACTGTCTAGCTGTAAGAGACAATAAATATTTGTTAAGTAAATGTATAAAATCTACAAAATTAAATAATTCTCTGCACATGCACATAGATATTTCTTTCTAAAATTTTGCCAGGCTCTCAATAATTATATAAAAGGTTATTTATAGAACATTTATGGTGTATGAGGCACTAAAGGCATATAGAAAGCACTCAACATACCTTACCAACATACATTTTTCATCCGGTCTTCACAACAACTTTGACAGGGTGGCATTATTATGTTCATAACCCATTTACAACTCAGGGAACTAAGACTCAGAGAAAATATGTTTATTAGCCAAGAATTCTCAGTTCATGTATGGCACAGCTAGGATTCAAATCCAACTCTGTCTGACATTAAAGCTGGTGCTCTTTATCTCACAAACATCACCACCAATCATATCCTTTCACACCCGTCCTAGATACCCAAACAGAAGTGAGAACCTGTCCCAGTGGATACCGTTACCAGAGAGTGTGTCCCAAGTGCTGCCTACGCACAGGGTATTATCTTTGTTAATTCTCACACCAACCCTAAGATGCAGGTCCCTTGTTTTTCATGAGAAAAATTCAGCTCAAACAGGTCAGATAGAATTTGAACCGATCCTCTGTGGCTCCTGAGACTGGACTGTTAACTATTCTGGGACAGCATTTCCCCAACCCGTGAAAGGCAGTACTATTCGCCAAGTCACGGACGACAGGAACCATCCGTCTAGGCCTGTGCTACAAGCCGCGCGCAGCCCTACTGCATGGCCAGCGCGTTCATCTTGGTCAAATGACAGATGCACTGTGTCTCTAACTGTGGAAACCAGGAATCACTCTGCTGGCTGACCACCAACTCTCTGTCAAGTAGAGGAAAAACAACCACAAGCCTAAACTTTCATTATTACAGGAGTGGTACCTCCTTCATTTATTTTATAAGCAATAAACCGTGCTCGTCCGTTGTTTCAATTAGGATGTTTCAAATGAGATTGAAGATAATGCATCCCATAATTTCTCACCCTTCCTCGTTCCACAGGCTCAGGCAGAGTTGATTTCAGGGTGGAATTTGCTCTCTTCTGATTGATGAGGCTAATAAAGCGCCTTTATTGTGATATAAATAGCCTTAAAAATGTCCTAGAGAGTCAATATCAGTGTTTGATGGCCTCACACAGGCAAGGTCCTTGTCTTAAGTAGCACTAAAGCTTAATGAGTTATGTTTTTGAAAGAGTTTGTCATTGAATTTGGATATTGATTTGTGAGGCTACAAGGTGGCAAGACCCACATTAGTGACACAGATGGAGCAAACTATTTAAAAACCACCCATTTCTTTCGTACACCTAATAGATCAATAGTTTCAACACCCTATTGGATCATGCAGCTTTGGCGAGGGATAGGAGCATGCGCAGAATAAACCACACAGCTATTCATTCAAGCAGACCAATGACTACTGCCCTATGCACACTAGTTGTGAAAGAGCGCAGGGGACACTTCCTAGAAGGTAAGAATGCCTAGTAGTCACACACACGCATGCGATGCACCCCCCCCACACACACACACAGAGGTCAATCCAGAGATAATAACAGGACACAATGCCATAACTGTAATAATGCCAAAGCCCCTTCCTTCCCCCTTGCCCCCCAATTAAACTGTGATTGTTGAATTAGAGGGTAAAGGCTATTTAATAATTTCTTGATGTAATGGGAATAGCATCATCCAAAGGTTATGGCTCTTCATAAACACAGTTGTTCTAGATCTTTGTTTCTTTTAAATCTCTGCCTTACAGTTTCAAAAGTTGCTTTAAAAATCTTACTTTGCCTTTCTCTTTCCAGCATCATTTCTTCTCGTCTACTGTTATTGTTTTATCAATCTTTATCCATCTGTGCGTGTGTCCTGCCTCCTGTGTATATGCGTGCCTCCACACGTGCAGACACAGAACCAGAAGATGATATTCAAGTAGGGGTGTTATGACGTTGGGCATTGTCAAAGCCACTCACTCAGTCAGGATATCACCAAACAATTAAATTATTTAGCCTATTATATCAATTTCCCATGGTTCCTGTAATAAGTTATCACAAATTTAGTGGCTTAAAACAATTTATTTTCTCACAGTTCTGCCAGCCAGATGTCCAAAATCAAGGTGTCAGCAAAGCTCCAAAGGCCCCAGGAGAATCCTTTCCAGATTCTTCGAACTTCCGGTGATTGCTGGCAATCACTGGTATTCTTTGGTTTTAAAGAGAGTTTTAGGTTTTACTCTAACCTCTGCTTCCTTCTTTGCATGGCCTTCTTCCCTTTGTCTCTCACTGTTTTCTCTTTGGTCTTTTACAGACACATTCGTCATTAGAGTCAGCACCCTCCATAATCTAAAATAATCTCATTTGGAGATCCTTATATTAAATATATCTACAAAGACCCTTATTTCAAACAAGGTTATATTCTGAGGACTTTAGACATATCTTTGAACAGGTCACCACTGAATTCACTACAGTCATTTACAGATATTCAATTTAATTAATTTAAACATACTAAGGGTATCTCTCTTTTTTAGTTGGCAATAATATATATTCTAAGACTAACCACAGGTATAAAAATTTGGCTAATGACCTGCAAATTGAGAAACTATGGGCACTAATTACTTTTCTCATACTTCTAAAGAAGTTAATATACATCTTTTAAAAATGGTCAGTCCTTGGGGTGCCTGGGCAGCGCAGTCAGTTAAAGGCGTCCAACTCTTGGTTTTGGCTCAGGTCCTGATCTCAGGGTCCTGATCTCAGGGTCATGAGGCTGAGCCCCCCCCCCCACCCCGATTCTGTGCTCAGCTTAAGATTCTCTCCCTCTGTCCCTCCCCCACCCTGCTCTCTCTCTCTAAGATAAGTAAATAAATCTTTCAAAAAAATAAATGGTCAGTCCTCTATACTATATATACATGGCAATTTTTGTTGTTGTTGTTGTTTTTAAGATTTTGTTTATTTATTTGAGAGAGAGCGTGAGAGAAAGAGAAAGTACAAGTGGGATGAAGGACAGAGGGAGAAGGCGGCTCTCAGCTGAGCAGGGAGCCCAATGAGGGGCTCCATTCTGGGACTCCGGAATCATGACCTGAGCAGAAGGCAGATGCTTAATCAACAGACCCCTAGGCGCCCTACATATGGCAAGTTGTAAACTGATTTTTAGCTACCCCAGCTAATCAATTTATTTTGGAATTACTGATAAATCTTCAGAAGAATGTGATACAGGACAGAAAAATTTTGAATACTTATAAAATATTTTACATTCTACAGTGGAGACCACTGTGTTTTATGTAAAGAGGATCACTCCCATGTTAACGTAGATAATGATACCCTTATAAAGGATAAAGAACACCCGAAAGAATGGGGAGGCATGTTTGTGTCTACAGGCAAGAGATAGAAACAGATCCTCTCTGTCCTTCTCAATGAAAAATCCCATAGGAATCAACACAGAACTGAGAAATACATTCATAGGGCAACAGCTTAGGAAAAAAAAGCCTGACCATCCTAATAAAGGAACAGACATATAGAGCAGCAGGGTTTTCACATATGAAGAACCTAGGGGCTCTTGTTAGAATGCAGATTCCCGTCAGTGGTAGGTCCTGAGCATCTGTATTTCTAAGTCCTGATAATGACCATGGACCACACTTTGAGTACCACAGTTATAGAGGATCAAGTTATTCTAACAGGGCTGGCAAATTATCATGTCACATAGGCTAAAGATTGTAAGGCTTTAAGTCATTCAGCAGACGTTCACTGGGCTCCTATTCTGTAGCAGTCATTTTTGGTAAATACAAAGATAAATTAAATATAATCCATATCCTCAGGAGTTTCTCTCTCAGCCAATTATGGATTTGTTTTTTTCAGGTCTAACATTTGGCATCTTCCTTCCTTTTCAAAGACTAGTAGGGAAATAATGGAAATAAAATATTTTATAAATAGGCAAAAAAGTTGACCTACATTGACTAATTTCATAAAAATCGATGCAATTGGTCTCTGTTCTAAAAGATACATCCCCTCAGCAGTGAGACTGCTAAAGACGATTTTCAGGGAGATAGCATAACAACTCTTGCTCAGATTTTGGGACCAACAATCAGAACCGTGCTGTGGGTTCCAGGCCGGAAGAAAATGCAGCAACGAGCAGGAATGACTCACAAAGAAATAATAAAATATTCACAGAAGAAAGTACTTAATTTATAAAAAGATCAATAGGTTCTTGTTTTTTGTTTAATTTAATTCTATGCCTTGCTAAAGAGACATGCTAGAGAGTAATGGCCCTGGCTGCTGAAGACTAAACTTACACGGTTGCCTCTTTTTTCATGTAGGTTTGGGTTAAAATTGGGGATTTTGTGGGCAGGTAGCCGCCAAGGCAATTTGTTATTTGAATGAGTCAGTTTGAATGAGAATCCACCAAAGACTATTCTGATCATAACAGTCATTTAGACGTTTGCGCTGTCAACTGAAAATATGTATTTATCATTGTGTGTGTGTGTGTGTGTGTGTGTGTGTGTGTGTGTGT
>NW_024426552.1:59476514-59520519 GCF_017311325.1 Ursus maritimus
TGTGTGTGTGTGTGTGTGTGTGTGTGTGTGTGTGTGTGTATAATATACATTTTCAGGAGGGTCTTTAAGGTCCTGGGAAACTTGCCCTGTGAGGAATCTGCTCAGAGTCCTGCTGTGGAAGGCAGTAGTGACTTCCTCATCTTCTTCAGGGCCGAAGACTCAAAGGAAGTTGCAGCATCTTGAGTTATACCCAGTTAAGTTCTCACAAAAAGTGCAACTATTTCGCTGCCACCATCACACACTTGGCCTGATATCAGGGCCCGATTTTCAAAGGATAACTGTTCACATTTAAACTTATTTTGATCAGAAGCATTCAAGACCACAAAAATATTTAGTTCTGAGATTAGACACGATCCTTCTCCAACTTGTGGACTGAGAGTTCTGAGGCCAACCTGGAGTCCTTCGTCACATCAGAGAAGATGGCAAATGGCTATTTTAACTGCCATGAGCAGATCTCATAGCATAAGGTAAAGATAGATTCTGTCTTCAAAAAGTTTAACTATCTCTTCACCCTCAAAGCAGACATAATGGATGAAATATTTGGGTTTGCTATTTTCGCTGATCACATAAGCTAGCTAATGGCCAGATGTATGCTGCGGGGTTTTATGTAGAGCTGTATTGCTTAAGTCATTCACTGCAACCTATGCACCTTTATATTCCCCCTTAAAGGTCAATCCAGACCAGTGTATTACAGTGCATATGAGACATATTTTTAGACTTATAACGCTTCTCATGGTTCCTATATCTGGAATAATGGGGAAGATGTAGCAAGAGACAACACTGTTTTCTGTTCTCTCACCAGCCGTGCACTGTATGACTCATTTCAGTATAGAGAGAGGAGCATTGTGCCTGCAGACAGACTTTTCTTTGGGGTACAGTATCTTGCCCGTGGTTCTTATGGAATACATGTTCTACTTTTCACAAATAAGCAAAGAGGCACAATAAAAGACAGATGGTTTTATCAGCCCCAAATGTCACCAAGATTTCTTCAAGTTTCTGCAAATTTACAAATACATGTGATTAAAGACATAGGAGGGGAAACGTAAAGGATCCCTGAACGCTAGGCTGGACTTTTCAGAATGAGGAATGATCTTCGGTCTTTGAATTAAAGTCTTATAGCATGATGGAACAGGTCTGTGTCATTCTCACTCTGAATTACACTTGGTAAATTAAGATGTTTTGTTTAGTTTTTTAGAGGTTGATTCATTTCTCCTGTAGACATGGACACTGAAAAAACTTGAGGAAAAGCCAAGTGCAATCACTTGAATATACCACCAGGTGACAGTGTTTCTAAAATTAATCTCATTTGAGAGCACCCGGACCTGTTTTTGTAGATGGGACCACATTTTAACAGACAGGTGAATGAAAAATCACATGATTGTTTTTAAGTAGTAAGTCAAACCACTAACGGAATTTCTTTTCCTAATTACAGTTATTTAAATGTGATGAGATCACACACCCAAGTGAGAGTGATGGAAGGTTACTCTAGTACTGAATAGGCCAGAATGACTGGATCATCTTAGAAAACTGGTAAGCAGTTTAAAAACCTAATTTTCGGGGTGCCTGAGTGGCACAGCCTTTAAGCGTCTGCCTTCGGCTCAGGCCGTGATCCCGGCATTATGGGATCGAGCCCCACATCAGGCTCCTCCACTATGAGCCTGCTTCTTCCTCTCCCACTCCCCCTGCTTGTGTTCCCTCTCTCGCTGGCTATCTCTATCTCTGTCAAATAAATAAATAAAATCTTTAAAAAAAAAAACAACCCTAATTTTCAGCAATTCCTCTGAAAATCAGATCAGCTAAATTAAACTAAAGAAGGTATGAAGTGTAATTCATATTTTTTACATGATGGTAACAAGACACAAAAACATTGAGACTTTAAGGCAGTAGACAGCAACAAATTTATAGCAGAATAACATTCATATAATTTTGTCCAAAAGATCAATCTTAAGTGCTTACATTAACTAATGTAGATACAATGAGTATTTGAGATTCATTTGCTGAAATGGTCATAATTTTAAGTGAAACTATAGAGGGGGAATGTTTCGACTAATCCAAATAAAATGGGAAATTCAGGTTACTGGAAAGCATAGGAATAAGAGGGAGAAGGGAAAAATGATCAGCGGTTTTCCCTGTAGGCTTGGAGTTTGATAACTAAAAGGGATTTACCTTGCCTGAATGGAATAGTCACAAAAACAAAATCCAGTGGAGCTAGATCAACCAGGAAGCTATTTTTATAATTAGGAGCACCCCATTGCACAACTGGTTAAGACTTGATGGCTGAAGTTCCATTCATTTCTACTACAATAGATTAAATATGCTCACTGCCAAGGTGACTGAAATTCTATTTATAGCTGATTTGAAACCATATTTATTTTATATTAAAATTTACGTACAGTAAGTGGCAGAACTATGACATACGTGTAGACCCCCTCTTTATAAACAGAATTCTCCCTGTTACGTACCATTCAACTACTGCCTACTGTTTCTACTTATGGGAAGGTAAAACATAGATGAATAGAAGGGGTTAGGAGAGGGTGAGAAGAAATGGAGGGAGGGATGCTTCAGAACGTTGTGCATTAGTAAAGAAGGGTGAAAAAATAATTCAAGCTGGATAAAGAAGTAGGACACTCTTAGCCTTCCATTTCACCTTTGCCTCTTCCCTTCCTCTGTTTCCATTATGTCCCCCATTCTCATTACCACTTCTATACCTTCCTATTCTCTCTAATAACTTCTCCAAATCCCAAGTTAAATTACAGAACAAGGCAGGCAAAGGAATGACTCCTTAATATTGCTTATCAACCTGGTCATTCTCTTTAGAACATGTATTAGTTCTCCTCACCAAAGCAAATAATGGGGGGGGGGGAAGGTAAAAAAATAATTTTCATTTCCTCTTAAATAAGTTTTATCATTTTTTTTCTAAAGTTTTCTAGTGTGTTGGATTAAAGATGTTTATTATTGCTCTTACTATATAAACATTTCTACCATATCTTAATTATGTCGTCTTTTGTACATAGCAATGATTTTTCTACCTTCTCTTTTTTTACTTGATCAAGTGTTGCATAGACTTTATTTCATTAGCCTTTTCAAAATAATTAGCTTTTGAATTTATTCACCTTCTCTATTATCCCCTTTGATTTCTTCTTCCTCATCTTATAAATAGGCTTACCGTATTTCATCCCACTTTGCTTTCTCGAACCTCACAGATTGCATTTTGTCCCAACTGAAGGTCTGTGGTAACTGCAATGAGCAAAGCCGTTGGTGTGTTTGCTCACTTCTCCTAACAGCATTTGCTCACTCTGTGTCTCTGTGTCACATCTTGGTGATTCTCACAGTATTTCAAACTTTTCATTATCATTATATTTGTAATTGTGACCTATGGTCTGTGATCTCTGATGTTACTATTCTAATTGCTTTAGTGTGCCACAGCCATGCCATGTAAGATGGCGAACATAATCCATGAGTGTATGTATTCTGACTGCTCCAGCAACCAGCTGCTCCCCATCTCTCTCCCCCTCCTGTGGTCCCCTATTCCCAGAGATAGAACAATACTGAAATTCAGCCATTTAATAACCCTAGAATGGCTTCTCAGTGTTCAAGTGAAAGGAAGAGTCACACATCTCTACTTTAAGTCAAAGCTAGAAATGATTAAGTTTAGTGAGAAAGGTGCCTCAAAAGCTGAGACAGGTGGAAAGCTAGGCCTCTTGCATCAAAGAGTTAGCCAAGCTGTGAATGCCAAAGAAAAAGTGCCGGAAGGAAATTAAAAGTGCTACTCCGGTAAACACACAGATGATAAAAAAGTGAAACAGCCTTATTGCTGACGTGGAGAAAGTGTCAGCGGTTTGGATAGAAGACCAAATCAATGACAATATTCTCTTAAGCCAAAGCCTAATCTAGAACAAGGTCCTAACTCTCTTCAATTCTATGAAGGCTGAGAACAGTGAAGAAGCTGCAGGAGAAAAGTTGGAAGCTAGCAGAGGTGGGTTCTTGGGGTTTAAGGACAGAAGCTGCCTCCATAACATAAAAGCGTGAAGGGGAAGCAGCAGGTGCTGATGCAGAAGCAGCAGCACGGGGGCGCCTGGGTGGCACAGCGGTTAAGCATCTGCCTTCGGCTCAGGGCGTGATCCCAGCGTTATGGGATCGAGCCCCACATCAGGCTCCTCCGCTATGAGCCTGCTTCTTCCTCTCCCACTCCCCCTGCTTGTGTTCCCTCTCTTGCTGGCTGTCTGTATCTCTGGCAAATAAATAAAATCTTAAAAAAAAAAAAAAAAAAAAAAAAGCAGCAGCAGCACGTCTCCAGAAGATCCAGCTAAAATCATTAATAAACGTGGCTACACCAAACAAGAAACTTCCAGTGCAGATGAAATAGCTTTCTACTGGAAGAGGATGGCACGTAGGACTTTCAGAGAGGAGAAGTCCGTGCCTGGCTTTAGGGCTTGCAAGGACAGGCTGACTGTCTTATTAGGGACGAAGGCAGCTGGTGACGTAAAGTTGAAGCCAGTACTCATATACCATTCCAAACACCGTAGGGCCGTTGAGAATTATGCCGCATCTACTTTGCCTGCACTCTATAAATAGAACAACAAAGCCTGGATGACAGCACATCTGTTTACTACATGGTTTACTGAATATTTTAAGCCAGCCCACTATTGAGACCTAGCGCTCAGAAAAAAAGAAAAAATTTCTTTTAAAACATTACTGCTTATTGATAATCCAACATCCAGGAGCTCTGATGGAGATATACAATGAGGTCAATGTTGTTTTCCTCTCTGCTAACACAACATCCATTCTGTAGCCCACAGAGTGAGGAGTAATTTCAACTTTTAAGTCTCATTATTTAAGAAATACATTCTGTAAGGCTATAACTGCCATGGGTAGTGATACCTCTGATAGATCTAGGTAAAGGAAATTGAAAACCTTCTGGAAAGGATTCACCATTCTAGCTGCCATTAAGAACTTTCATGATTCATGGGAAGAGGTCAAATGATCAACATTAACAGGAGTTTGAAAGAAGTTGATTCCACTGACGACTTTGAGGCTTCAAGATTTGAGTGCAGTAAGTAACGGCAGATGTGGTGGAAATAGCAAGAGAACTAGAATTACAGCCCCAAAGTGACTGAATGGCCGTAATCTCATGATAAAATGTTAATGGATGAGCGGTTGCGTCTTAAAGAATCAGCAAAGAAGTGGTTTCTTGAGATGGAGTCTACTCCTAGTGAAGACGCTGCGAAACTGTTGAAATGACAACAAAGGATTTAGAATTTGACGTAAACTTAGCTGATAAAGCAGTGGCAGGGCTTGAGAGGATTGACTCCAATTTTGAAAGAAGTTCCACTGTATACAAAATGCTACCAAACAGAATCTCATGCTACAAAGACATTGTTCATGAAAGGAAGAATTAATTGATGCGGCAAACTTCATTGTTGTCTTATTTTCAGAAATTGCCACGGCCACCCCCATCTTCAGCAGCCATCACCCTGATCAGTCAGCAGCCAGCAACACTAAGGCGAGCTCCTCCACCAACAAAAAGATAACTCGCTGAAGTTCAGATGATGGTTAGCATTTTTAGCACTAAAATATTTGTAATTAAGGTATGTGTATAGTTTTAGAGATAATGCTATCGCATACTTAATAGATTACAGTATAGTATAAACATAACTTTTATATAAAAAAAATCCTCTGATTTGCTTTATTGTGACATTTGCTTTATTGCTAACATTCATCTGTGCTGCATATCCCTGTACTCTCTTTTTTCCAAAACCCCTATTAGGCCTACTTTGGAATTCTCATTCTGTATGAGTCTGGGTTTCAGAGAACCAGAGTGAAATATCTATATTTATCTCTCTATATTGGCCTTTCAATTATTTGGATGATAGCATTCAGATCATCCTCTAGTCTTCTCCAGGTAAATAGCTCCAGTCCTTAAAAAATAAAATCTCATATGCCAACTGTCTTTCAAAAAAAGTGCCATATGGGCAATTGTGAATGAATCTTTTTCACTGAAATAGCAAACAGCAAAATAGTTTCTGCTTTTTATTCTGTATTCCAGGACCATTCATTACATATCTCTGTTCTAAAATATACAAAATTATAATGTGATTCTTGATTTGTATTTCTCCATCTACCATAAGGCTGGTGGTCTTAAGAGTAGGAGTTGTACTTAGAATATAACTGGTCCCTAATATAAGCTGGTTGCTTTGAATTTACAAATTTAAGACAATTTAATATTACCAGACCACAAAGCATCTCTTTTTCAGTGGGCTTGGCACTGAACAACGTGCATGGGTAAAATAGGTGAGACATGACTTAATAGCCGCTATTATTTGTAGAAACAAAAGAAGCCTTAGAGATCTTAGCTGACAAAGAGCCCAATATAAGTCAATAGTATGTTGTTCCCTTTTAGACAAAATGCCTCCTTGAGTGCAGAGAAAAAGTCTTATTTTTCTTTTCATCACCAGTACTAGCACATCAATTGGAATAGTAACTATGTGTTGTACCAGTGAATGGCAACACTAACAAAAGAGGAGATGTTGACATGATAGTGTATATTTCAAAAGGGAAATACAATCTGACGAGGGTAATGAAAGAAATTCTTAGATACCTAAAGAGTTGTCAGATAGAAGATGGATTAAGACTTTTCTGTGTGATTCAAGTGAACAGAATTATATCTATTTGATAAAAGTTACAGGCAAATCAATTTGGGCCTAAAAGAAGACATTTATGACAATTTTAACTATATAAAAATAGAATGCCCCATTTTTGTGGTATGAGGAGGCTGAAACACAACTTACTAGAAATATTGTTGAAGGAATTAATATGAATCATAAAAAAAATGAGCAAGATGAAAACTGTAGAACTAGTATCTCATGGTTAGGGGTACAGGTGGATCATAATTCCCCTTAATCCTAATGTAACCTAAGCATCTCTTTATTTTTGGTATATGTTTGTCAGATTATTGATTTGAACTGAAACTGCAGTCCACCTGACAGCAAAGTTTCCCCCCCCTCCCCCACATATCTAAATGTTCGACTTGGCATGTATTCTTATAGTCTTATTTTCCGAGATTTGTATCATTATTCCAAATTCTTGAAAACTTTTAAAATTCCAGGTCTGCTCTTTAGCATGTTATATGTTCATCCACATTCCTGTTACATGCCCAGTCTCTGTGCTTTATCTCCTCATAGAACCCATTAAAAGAAATGTTGATCCTTACCTTAAGAAATTCCCTCTAGGTTAACTCAGTTTTTAAAAATTCTACTCATTTTTCTCCATTCTGTCACCAATGGTATCAGGGCATATATTCTCTCATGTTTTGCTAACATTCATCTATGCTACATATTCTCCAGTCTTCTAATAAACAGTTTTGTACGATGGTCAGAAAAGCAGTCTGACATCACCTGATTTTCAGTGACCCTGTCCCAGCTCAGACTAAACACCATTTTCTTTTCTCACAATTAAGTTGGTAATTTGTTTGTAATATTTTTTAAGAATTGGTAACAGGTCCTACATTATATGGTTGGAGACATTTATTCCTCACTCTTTAAAAAAAAAAAAAAATGGGACCCAGTTTTTCCTCTCTCTGGTCTTCTGGTCCATTATCTTTGATTTTTCAAAAATCCCAAATCAGTGTTACTGATTTTATCAGCAGGTGCTGGGGCGTATTTCACCTGATCAAGGACAACAGAGCTCAAGTTAGTTAGATGCTTTCCGTATTTCTGCATGTTTTGAGCTTCATCTTTTCCAGTTTAAAAATCTTTCTTCATTACCTAAATGACAATTTCAAAATTGGAAAAGAGTGGTTCTGTTCCTTCCCTTTTATCTGAACCTAGCTCTTCTTTATTCTTCCCCTTAATTTGAATGAAACTAATATATAATATTTTGTCCTTACACATTTTTCCCGAATTTCACCTAATGCTAAGATTTCCAAACACTCTTCTTGGAGGTTTATGGCATTTTTTTTTTTTGAGCATTTTTTCCTTTATCATATCCTAACCCTTGATCTTTTTTTTTTTCTACAAAAAAGTATGCTTCTTCTGTTCATGAGGAATGGTGTGCAGTTTGCATGTGTACCCTCAAAACTAAACAAGAACATCAACTACAAATAAGGAATTGTGTAGGATTCGTTGATTATTTACTCACACAAACTGACCATTTAGCCAATATCCTATTATATGGAACAGAGAATTACTTTGCAGACCCGGATGAATGCTTAGAAAATGTCAGTTCCTGCTCACCTTCTCTGGATTATGATTATTAGGAAGAACTCAAGTTAGTCCAGTGAGGAGAAATGCAAGAAATTTACATTGTTCTCCTACATTTTGAAGCAAAAACCTTATATGTTGCTACAACATAAAGGACTTTGGTCATTTTGCCTCTGTAGTTATACCCAACTCCAAATAAAAGAAGTTGTTTGGAGCACAAACCAGTGTCCGAGCAGTAGATATGGAGCCCCTAATAAGTCAAGGCAGTTTCTAGCCGTGTGGGAAATTCATGGATATGTAAGTCCTAGTGAGTTAATGACACCAGAAGATAATGACAAGCCATCCAACATCTTTGTTCCATTTAATCTCAGGGACTGAATTTACTTGCCTTTAAAAGTGCATCTGTCAGAGTAATTTAACATGCGACTGGTAAACAGAAAGAGGTCTATTCCAGACTCAGAAAAAATGAGTAACTGATATTGAACAATAGTCCCCAGTATGTTTCAAAAGAATGGCAGTAGTTTGCAGTAGTATGTGCATAGAGCAAACTACTGATTTTGGACAACAGCACCTACTTTCCGCTATCCGCAATCACAGACGTCAATAGAGAAAATGGCACAGGCTATGAAAAGACTAATTATAATAGGGGCCCACTGCTATGCTAAGGCACAGTCACAGAGCAACTGATTGCATAAGATCATCTATTCAGCCCCTAATGATCTGTTGTTAGTGCTCTGTTCAACCTTCCACTAGGCACCAATTATGCTTACACTTAGCAGTTCGGGTACATATTTACTTCTCTGGAGAGTGGGTTTATGTGCAGAATTGTGGTGAACGGATCACAATATGGCCCTCACGCCCTCCAAGTGCAGCCTCCAGGAGAACCTGCAGTATAGCTCAAATTGTGCTGGAAGAAAGAGAAAGGAAAGAGGAAGAGAAAACAGTATGGGGAAGGGGACTGGAGGGCAGGGTGGCGTAGGAGAGGAGGTTGTGCACTGTCTTTGCTGCCCCTAACAGGAAATTACAACAAATCCAGAAGGCTTGGCCTGTGACTAAAGAAGCATTTGTTCCGACCATTAAACCTGGCTTGCTCACCAGAAGGATTTTACAGTCCCTTTGACCATGTTGAAAATTTGAGGATGGAGATAATCCCTTTCACTCCTGTTTTTTGTTGGTCTGCAAAACTGTTTGAGAGGTTGAACCTTGGGCATTTGTCAGTGAGGTCTAATGCACATTTTGCTCTCTTTCAATGGGTATTCAGCAGACTTCAGATCTATAAAAATTCGACTTAGTCGTTGCCTATTTTCTCATCTATGGGGGCTGGGCAGCTCAGCGTTATCTGAGAGGTGCCAGCTGTTGCTATTACAGACAGCATTCAATGGTTCATTTATCTGAATATGTACTGTTACTCTGCAAGATCTCAGGGAAGGAGGCTGTTGGGATGGTGATGCACTTCTTTTTTGATGGAACTCTTGAATAAATATCATTTTTTAAAAGGGGGGGGCTCTGAGTGACTGGAAGCATTTCTTATACACATACTGACTTCAGCAGCTGTGACAAACATGAAAAAGCCTTGTGTATCTACAACTCTACCAAAAAATATACATATGGTTGAAACAGCAAATATATTTCTACTATAGCACTGAATATTACTCACGGTATATATGAAAAAGCAATAATGACCTTCATTAATCTCAGTGCAATTAACATGTTCAATTATTACATGACTTATACAATGTTGAGCCGAATGTATAAAGCTGATTCAAAAGTAGGTGGACTTTATTAAAACCATTTAGCGTGCTTTAATTGGTAAATTATACTCTCCTGACCTCACGAGTGTGTTAGAATTTCACACACTTGCTTTTCACAGCAGAGGCCTGAGCTTAGTCATCATTTTCAATTAAACTAACACAAGAAATCAAGGCCTGGAGGTTATTTAAGTCAACAAATTATTTTTTTTAAGATTTCCAATGTATAAATAGATCTCTAACTCATAAAAGAGCTAATTATTCTCTCTTATTGTGGACTCTAGCTATTGTTTGATAATTGAGTCTAATGTCTGCACCTGTCAACTTAAATATCCTTAGACATTTAGTTTAAAGAACCTTTGAAACAGCCTCAAGAATAAGGAGGTATGTTTTAGGAGGATTATTATGACTCTTTTTTAAGTTGCAAATGGATGCTTTAGTTGAAATAATTCAAATACCAACTACCTGGTAGCAGAAAGAAAAGTGAAAAATGGCCATTTCTATGACCAATAAAGAAGACTGGCCAGAGAGCCTGGGTGGCCCGGTCCATTAAGCATTCAACTCTTGGTTTTGGCTCAGGTCATGACCTCAAGGTTGTGAGATCGAGCCTGGTGTCGGGCTCTACAATCATGGAACCTGTTTAAGATTCTCTCTCTCTCTCTCTCTCTCTCTCTCTCTCTCTCTCTCGGGGCGCCTGGGTAGCTCAGTCGTTAAGCGTTTGCCTTCGGCTCAGGGCGTGATCCCGGCGACTTGGGATCGAGCCCCACATCAGGCTCCTCTGCTGGGAGCCTGCTTCTTCCTCTCCCACTCCCCCTGCTTGTGTTCCCTCTCTCGCTGACTGTCTCTCTGTCACATAAATAAATAAAATCTTAAAAAAAAAAAAAAAAGATTCTCTTTCTCTCCCTCTCTTTCTACCCCTCCCCCTACACTCTCTCTTTCTCTTTCTCTCTTAATAGAAACAAAACAAAATGGTCAAAGAAAAGCTAGAGATGGAGATGGAGAGAAAGGGTGGAAGACCGCATGTGGCTGAGGGCCAGGGAAAGGAATTTGATGCTGAGTGATGCATGGTTACAGAGACCATAATGGTTAAGGATGTGATGAAAAGAGGCACATAGCTATCTACCTCAAGGGCTAGAAAATATCATAAGAGAAGGAACAAGCAGTTTTTAATTTGACCTGAAAATGTGAGAAGCAAGTTTTAAAATATAAAGAAAAATATGAGGATATATTGGTTTAATACAAACTACTAATTTGGAGAAGAGAAACTTGCTGAACAGGTAAAAATCTAAATTGCTAAATGTACTAAAGAAAAGCAATTTCACTACTTTAGCATATGTAAACTATCTTTGGCTCATAATGTATTTCCAGGTAGCGTCCTACTGGATCCTGGGTAAGGATGGGGAAAGTCATTCCACAGAATCTCGGTTGAGGCAGGGCATATAGCCATAGGCTCTATTCCATCCTTAACTAGTATAGAGCTTCTTCTTGACACAGCCCATTTTAAACCCTATTATTTCAAAAATCCTTCCTCACATTGAGCAAAGTTAGGCCGTGAGGATATTGAGCTGAAATTCAAAGTCATTGGCACCAAGAACCTTGTAATTTAATGAGGGAGACAGAAAAGTAATAGTAGAACTTATGAATGTTGCATTAGATTATGAGAGAAACATGCATATGTATAGGGTGTGACTGGGTTACAAAGGAGGGCATTTATTCATCTCAGCCTGAACTGAGGTGGAGGGGACATAGTAATGGGTTTCCTAAGGATAGTCACATGTCATTTGAGTTTTTAAGGATGTGTGGGAGTTAACCAAATATAATTATCAGGAATGGGCATTCTAAGGGAAGACAATGATGTCTTCAGAGGTCTGGAGACCAGTGGGACATTGGTTTGACTGGGGGACCACATAAAATTCACTGTAACTCGAAATACAGAAGTCAGTGTCCACTCCATCTTTAAATACATTTTTTTAAAAAAATACAAAAATGTCTATTAGAAAATACAAAAATGTCTATTATGCTTCTTCTGTGTATCAGTTCAGTTTCTTCCCTCAAGTTGTTCAATTAAGGTGGAGGGGAGGAACAGGAAAATCTGACTTTGCTATTGAACCACAGATTGGACACAGTATCTGCCTTAGTGCCAGGACCTGCCCATGGACACCAAACTCCAGGAACTTGAACACTGCTGAGAAGGAGCAGGTCACTCAACTTCACCTGTTCTTGAAAACACAGACCAAAGAACTCCCCTCATCTCCCTACTCTGCTGGCCACTTGCTTCTAGATACATGGAGAAGGCTGACTAGGTGCGTGTTTCTTTTTAGATGAGGCATCCAGAACCGACACAAGACTCTAGCTGTCAGACTGCAACTCGTTGGGGAAACAAAGGATTAAGAATTTCTTATATTTCTGCTCAGTGTTTTCCTTCTTTTTAAGTTATCTGATTATGCTGGACCTGACCTCAGGCCTACCTAACTATCCCTTACCTCCAGTCGAAACACAATTCTTGGACTGTTCTTCCTCAGCAAGGTTGTTTATTTAGTTCCTGCCCCAGGTCAAGTCTGATATAACCTCTAGGTACAAAAGTTGTTTTAATTTTATGATGTTTTAAACATTTTTAATGCCAACACATTCTTTGGGCTTATTCTTATTTCCTAGACTTGCAATACACTCTATGATTAATAGCAAACATCTATTGAGGGCTTTACTAGGTGGCAGATACCCTTCCAACTGCTTTCTATGCATAAACTAATTTATTCCTAATAATCACACTATAATTTATCTGTAATTGTTACCCACATTCTATGATTCAATCAATGACTTTAAAGCTTAGGAATGTGTAGAAGGTCATGGCTAGTAAATGCAGGAGCTGGTGTGTGATGCCAGGCAATCTGCCTTCAGAGTTTGCCTTTTTAGCCATGACCCTGTACTGCTCAACCACTCTGCAATATTGTGCCTCAGTTGTACTAAATTGAGTTTGTCTCACTTAGAAAAGCTATTGATTGCATCTTCACTTAGGTCCTTTATTGTAAAAATTACTTGATCAAATACTGAATGAGCAACATCTATGTGCCAGGCTCCCTGTTCTGGGCATCTAGATACACAGGCAGAGAAGTCATGTGGTTGATATTCTCAAACAGATTGAATTCTAATGGTGTAATAGAAATTACAGATCATGTGAAGCAGAACCTGCAGGAGATCCAGAGATCGAGCCCAATTTACTTATTTAGCAAAACAAACAGAGACCCCAAATAAAATTCATCATAAGTACACACACACACACATACACACCCCTTACCTAAATTTATAAACATATCATTAGAAAAGTGTGGACTAGAATCCAGTACCTGTATTCCATCCTACTGGTTTTGTACATTATACACCAAAAAGCATGTAAACATTTCCTATATTAAAGAGCCCCTGAGCATGGTTTCAGTTCTACCAATAAATGCTTGAAAAATGATTAGAAGTAAATTTGCCAAAATATTATCAGTGTTTACTTTTCCATGATATTGTGGGTAATGTTTTTTAAACTGTCTTTTTTACTTAAAAAAGGACCTACATTAAAGATATACAAATAGTCAGGAAAAAAAATTTTAAACTGAAAAAAAGAATCCTCTCAAAAAAAATTTTTTTTTAATGTTTCAAACCAGTACTTGCACGGTTCCAAAATTCCTTGGAGTTTGATTTCATGCTCTTTTCAAGTTCCTCTAAAGCTGAAACCCTTCTGTTATCTTTTGGCCACTCCAGACCATCTGAGAACACAAAGGAATTTCTCAGACTGTACCTACATGACTTAGCTAATGACTCAACTCAACTATAGGAAAATGAGAGCAATTCCATATTTAGGAGCTAAGCTCTGCAGGGTTTCCCCTGAATAATGGCTGTAAATTATGCCCCATGCTATGGAGGGCTTGCTTTCTCCTAAGAAGAGATGACTTATCAAACTGTGCTATCTCTTTACTAAATTGACTAGGCAAAAGAACTCAACAAAAATGACAACAGCTTTGGTGCTGGAAAGGCCACACATTTTTCCTATAATGATTCCAGTAATTAAGGAAAAAAAAATAAGATCAACCTGGAACTCTCAAATTGTCCCATTTTACTAAATGGACTACAGACTTATTCCAACTTTAATGCAGCAGTGTGTACAAAATTATTTTTTATTTTTGTATAGAATTATGGTAGCATATAAAACCAAGAGTGGATTTAATTCAAAACAATAAAAGCTTTTATAAGATGATAATCATAATATTGCTACAAATTCATAAAAAACTATAGGTGAGGGGCGCCTGGGTGGCTCAGTCGTTAAGCGTCTGCCTTCGGCTCAGGTCATGTTCCCAGCGTTCTGGGACTGAGCCCCACATTGGGCTGCCTGCTTGGCGGGAGGCCTGCTTCTCCCTCTCCCACTCCCCCTGCTTGTGTTCCCTCTCTCGCTGCCTCTCTATCTGTCAAATAAATAAATAAATTCTTTAAAAAAAAAAAAAAAGAAAGAAAATTATGGGTGAGCTGTCATATTATTTGGAGGAGAACTGGCGTTGGGTCCATTAGATCATCTATCTCTCAGCCTTTGCTTAAGGCTGAGAACAAGTTCCAGGGGCAAAGGGGCACTTGGCCTGGAATTCAATCTTCATTCAAACTCATAGATTTCTTTAAGAATAGTTCTAACAATTTGCCTTTAACTAAAATCTAGTCTAAATTGTAACATTTACAGAGGCTAACAACTACTCATTCATTACATTGGCTAACAAGATCTGGTATATTGACTCTGTATATAAGAGAAAGGAAACCCAAGATAAATCTTATACAAAATTGTTGCCCAATCCTTGTTTTCAGAGAGTCAAAACCAACTAATCAACTAGAACTCTAGCATAGTAAACATTCTAAATCTGTGTTTACTTATTCAAAAAATGGGACAAACCTACCAAAATAACTAATATGGAATAACCTGCAATGATAACCTGTAACATAAGCAGCCTAGTGGTTTTCCTGGGCTACGTACCTCATAGTGTGTTTGTGAGGATTAACAAAGTTAATGCATGTAAAGTGCTTACTTCCTGTTCTGTTACACATTTTCACAAAATAAAGCAATATGCCAAAGGAAAATGTGATTCAGAATGATGACGATGATGAGCACTGTCATGATAATTGTCAATCACAAATACGCGCTGGCCTACCTTGAGGAACTACAAGACCAAAGATTCAATTATATTTGTTATGCCACTTGGTACATTATGAACCTTGACTAATTTAGAAAGGCATTTTTAATAAAAACGCTTGGAACACAAAGAGTATTCTCATAAACTTTAATTTGTCTTAAGCGACCCATTCACTGACAAAATCAGTTGCTCAAGGTTTAATATGCTCTGGTAAAACTCATTCTCCACAATTACTGAAAACGACGATTTCAAAATTCGAATGGAATCTTCTCACCCAGTGATGATACAGTTCACAGCTTCCCATTGGTCTTAGGTTGGTGACCTAAGACATCACTGGGTTTGACAAAGCCATGCTTGGTCTGGAAGCTAAGGTCTTCTTAGGTTTACCTAAGGTTTACCTTCTCCCTCCCATCTATACTGGGCCCCTTTCAGGTCTTGGGGCATACATTGCTCCCTCCTTCTTCAAGGCCCTGACACATATTCTTCCCCACCCCTACTCATTTTGTTTCGTCCACTTAATGCCATCCTCAAAGAGGTCTCCAAAGTAGAAGGTATATACCCTGTGGGGAATGCAAGACAGTCCCCTGGGGCCTAGAAAGGGGGAGGGGGGAAGCTTCTATTTCTATTTATTTTTACCTAAACTTAAAGGTAAATTATGCTTTCAAATATTGAAATATCCATAGGCAGGAACATACATAGATAATTTATACATAATAAATGCATATTTGGAGGATATGATGCAAAACAATTGTTTGCAGGCCACTGCCTCAACTGTTACCTCTTCATGTGACCTCATCACAAATATCCCAGTGGCTGAACTGTTTACCTCATTATGAATGCCTTCCTTTATCGGTCAGACTAAGACAAAAACTCCCTGTAGACTCATAGCATGACACACTTCTGTGAAGCGTAGTGGTAGTTCTCATTTTATATTTACCTCTGATACTATTTAATTGTCTGTTTTCATTCACTAGACTCTAATGAGGGCAGGCACCAAGGTCCATTTCTGATCACCTTTTTTTCTTTCATAATGCCTAGCATGTTGTCTGACTTATAGTAAGTGCTTGATAAATATTTAATGAACACAGAGGGGTAAGTGTGAGTGTGTGTGTATGGAGCATATAAATGTATACATATTTGAAATATACAGTATATGTTTGAAATATCTACCTATACACATATATTCAAAACGTCTATGTATGTGTGTATACGTACATAAGTTAGTCAAAATAAAACCTCTTCTAAGGGTGAGCTGACTTTTTTTTTCCTTCTCTCTTTGTAACCAATAAACCCTTTCTTCATTTCTCTAGTTCCTTTTTCCACTGATTTCAGTGGATTATTTTTGTGTCATATGTTTATTTGCTATAGACTTGTCAGGACAAAGCTCAAATATCAGCTGGGTCCATGATGCCCACAGTAATTGCAAAACTGTTTGCTGTAAAACAGATTAAGAGGCCCTACTCAGCAAGCACTGAGCCAAGCTCTTCCCTGGCCGCTTCAGGAACATGTGGCAGGGGCTCTGGAATGTGATGGATAACATATGAAGTGCAGAGGGCTGCCCATATGGCGCTGCAATTTTCCTGTACAGGATGTGCTCTTCGGACTTAATAGTGGTGATTTAGGACACTCGTGAAAATTCCAGTTCTCTTTAGGTCTGAATCAGAGTTCCCAGGTAGGGGGTGGCAAACCTATAATCCCACACTGCAGGAAAGAAAATGAAAGAAGGGGAAAGAGACGTCTAGGACTGACTTGTATGAGAACTGATCAGATAGGTTTGTACTGTCACAGAAGACAACAGATATCCCTGTCTGAAAACCTAAAAGTTGAGTAAAAGAATGCATGAGGTCACATAACACCCTTCTAATTTGGTTTGGGGTTGAAGGAAGGAATGCTGGTTATCCTTATCCTTATTTTATCTCATCTGATATATAAATATATAAAATTGGTGGTGAGATTCATCCCCAAGATCCCGATTCTACCTTTCTGCGTAACTGCTGGAGATAGCAATAATCAAAGAAATGGTAGAAGGAGAAAAGCGTCACTGAAGATTTGAAAAACTTTATGATTTATGAGGTTTTCAGTGAGAATTTTTAATTTCTTTAGGTGCTCCTATGTTCTATAATTTATTCTCTGCTGATGTCCACCTATACAGTCACCAGCAAAAAGAAGATATAAAGATTCTTGGTCATCAATTCAACAAACACAATTTAGTAATTACTCTCCCAATAGGAATTACATTATGACCCAAAATACATATGGGGAAAAACATACCTCAGCGAAAGAGGGGGGGAGAGAGGGAGAGGGAAGGAGAAAGAAGAAAATGAGCAAGGGAGAACTATTTTAAATAAAGTGTATTTGGCAACATTTTGGTGACTGTATCTGAATGTGTAATGGTTGTAAGGACATACACAATGAAGTGTTCTCAAACTTCACTGCAGAAACAGAATCTTTGAGAAGTTTGTTAATATGCAGATTTGAAGACTGCACCCCAGAGATTCTGATTTAGTAGGCCTTGAACGATGACAGAAATTTGTGTTTTTAATAAGCAGAAAGAACTGTACAGACTGTGTTTAGAAAAATTATAGCACTCTCCAATAGAACTTGCCACAGTGAGGGAAATGCTCTATATATGTGCTTTTCAATGAGATAGCCCCTAGCCACATGTGGTTGCTGAGTACTTAAAAAGGAGCTAGTATAGGTAAGGAAGTGAATTCTCAAATTTTACCTAATTTTGATTATTTTAAATTTAAATAGCCACATGTGGCTAGGGGCTGCCATACTGGAGAGCTGAGCTTTAGAATACACTTTGCTTGGGGACAAGGAGCATCACTTTTCCTTTGCATTGTAGCCACCACAGCGAGGAAGCAAGAGATACTAGATCTCAGTAGGAATAGCATGAAATAACATTTTCTGCAGGACGCTTCCATTCAATCCACTAGTGCATAAACAAGGGTGATTTTTATATTATCAGAAGAAACATTTTTATTCTTATCCTGGTCTGTAAACGGCAAGTTACGCTATATGCATAGGGTGAGCTAAATGAGCGATCTGAGGTTATCTCCATTTATTTGTACTTAAAATGAACGAGAACCATACAGTGGGTATATTGTTGGACCCTGCGGCAATCCCACCGGTAAGCTTCATGACTTTTCTGCCTCCAGCTAATCAGGTCAGGCACCTAAGCCTTGATGAGGTGTTAAAAAGGGTTACATTATGGGCTTGAAAAACTCCATAGACCTCTCCTTCCTAAGCAAACACCAGCATTGGAGACTGCCAAGAAAGTCACCATGGAACAAATGGAGATTCCAAGCCATCTCATGGATGCGTTTAGTGCCAAAAAAATATTTTAAATCAATGAGCATCAGGGTCTAGTATTCATGCAACAAAAGAGACAATGTAGCAGATTCTCCTTCAAATATCTGTTGAATTCTTAGGCCAGACTTAGCAGGGATGTGAAGCTTTATCTTTATTGGACCTGTTCTGAAACCAGCATTTTGATAAAAAAGCTAAAAAAAGTACGTGCATGTGTGTATGTGTGTGTGTATGTGTGTGTGTGCACGAGTGTGTGCGTACACACACACACACACAGGCTAAACAGATGGAGTTTGGCAGGCGAGGGTGGGGAATAGTGGGTTTGGATGCTGGAATGAGAATGCATAATCATGTCAAAATAACTCACCCCCAAGCAGAGAATAAAACAAAAGGGAAGTAGGGCAGGGGAAAAAAAAAACCAAAACACATTAATGGATCTACCTCCTTTACCCCCAGAGACAAAGGTTCTTTCTGCACCATTCACATTAGCATTTTGGCATATGAAAATGAATTCTGATGCCAGTCTACAACAAATTACTGCTCTCCTAACTAAAATCTTAGACAACTTCATGTGGCTGGCAATAAGTGGTCTTAGAGAATTGTTGTCAGAGATTTGGTGATTGACAGTAGACATATTTTGTGTACAAGTCGGTGTTGGCAATATTTCATGACCGTGCTATGTGGTGAAGTGGCTGGTGCCTGGGAGAACCTTTCTGAGAAAATTGGTACTGGCCAGAAAACAGGGGGAGGGATGGATTTTGTAGCCAATGTCTCTAAATCTTTCCCCGATGAAGTCAGGACATAGTGAGGGCTCGATTGGTTCATAAATTATTTCTTTAAGACTCTCTTTGTAATCAGAGTTGGGAAATGATTCCCTAGAATAATGTTTTAAAAAGCTATCCTCTCTATGACACACCTCAGTTTCCTTTTGTGAGGAACGCTTTGTGGGCTCAACTCCCCTGTCACAATTTTATAGATGCAAAAGTGGGTGCTCATATAGTAAGGTCATATGAAAAGCCAGTGGTTCATCTGGGATTTAAATTCTGGTTTTCTGATGCTTAATCTCAGGCACATTTTATAATACGGCACAACCCCTATCTTAATACTATGTTTCTAAAGAATTAAGCAAAAGAATTTTACAGATTTCACTTAAAAAAAATAAAAAGTTTGGCATTACCTGTCTGTGTGTGTTACTTGTGCACTGACAATTCTTTTCGTCCACACAGATGTGGAGGAATGTATGTGTGTATATATACTTTCCATTCTAAAGCTTTAATTTTGTAAGATGTTGTAGCCTTGATAAATTCTGTAACCTACTGTTCTGGCAGCAATTCTAGGCTTTGTTCTCTCTCTTATGATGCCCTCTGCACAGATTTCATTATGGCTGCCATGGCTTGGCCGTCAGCCTACTTGTTCCCTATGCCTGGACTTGTTCACTGACCCCACTGGGATCAACAGGTGATTGGAAGTTCCTGGGTCTGGAAAAAGGGAAAGANAAGAGCTTGGAGAAGAAGGAAAACAACATGAAAAGAAAAGAAAAACGAAGAAGGCCACATACATGTAGTTTGCAGTTTTCGAATGTTTTCCATTTGGAAATAAGAATCATACATGCATCCTGGGGAGTCTGAATTGTCTAGACAGATTCATAGTTGAGGCTAAAGTTTGCCAGAAAAGATTATTAAGTATTACTGACTTTTGTTCTGCATTTTAACACTGTTCCCACTAAATTCTCAGCTTGAGTTGGGCCTCTGAATCATGAATATGCTGGATATTTGTACAAATGTTGGATAATAGTGTTTTATTTTAATTTTTTTTTAAAGATTTTATTTATTTATTCGACAGAGATAGAGACAGCCAGTGAGAGAGGGAACACAAGCAGGGGGAGTGGGAGAGGAAGAAGCAGGCTCATAGCAGAAGAGCCTGATGTGGGGCTCGATCCCAGATCCCTGGGATCACGCCCTGAGCCGAAGGCAGATGCTTAACCGCTGTGCCACCCAGGCGCCCCTGGATAATAGTGTTTTTTAACTCAACCACTCATCCTGCTTCTTGAATTCCTGTTCTATTTACTCATGCAAAATGCAATTAACAAGCATCTGGTTTCCATTGTCAGATTTAACACCCAACAATGCCCTATTAGGATGGATAGAGCAACAGACAGTGCAGTTAAATCCTTTGAAATTCTAGCCCATTCTCCTTCCCTTTCATTCTTGATTCCATCTCCTAAGAATTGTGCCAAATAGTAAAGAAAATAAGGACAAGGAAGAGGTTTTGAGGTGAAGCTCTCCGTGTGGAAAAGATGTTTTTATTGTAATTAATCTTGTCTCATAGGAAATCAACATGGGGTTGTTAATTCAACTAATAGATACAGAGTACCTTTATGTTTCAGATCTCTTCTCATCACTTCAGATATAAGCATGCACATAGTCCATCCTCTGACCTGCAGCCTCCAGTTTCGTGAAGACAGGAACAGGGAGCAATACAACTGCCATGTGTACAGTATTAGCGGAACACGCAGAACTGTCCCTGACTAGTGCTGAGGTCTCAGTGAAGGCTTCCTATAGGAAATGAACTAATTCTATTACTTAAAAGTGGATGGTCTTTATCAACTATTGCCTCTCTGAGCCTGACTCTTCACTTATAACTCTAAAAAATATCCCATGCAGCTCTTATATACCAGGGATGGCAGATGGCAATATTCACTGAATCTGACTTTCCCATACTGATCACTAATGCTTTGTCCAGGCATAGGTTGGTATTTCCGAGCAGGGAAGGGTCCCAGGTTGAAATTTTGTACATTCAGCATATAAACCAAGTCTACCTACCTTTTGCCCTTTGGCTGGGGACGGGGGCTGTTCCCAGAAGCCAGAACCTTATCTGCAGTCACCACTAAACATCTCCTTGTCCAGAACCTGGCTCCACACTGCCATTGTGCCCCATCATTGCAGCTCTCTCCTCTTGTGTTAAATCAATAGTTTATGACATGTACAAGGGAAAGCTGTAAATTTAATTTTGTCCCCTGCAGTGCAATTCCTATCTTGTTTGCTGGCAACATAATGAATGTGTTTGCCCTCCAGACCCCCCACCCAGTGGAGCAATTGGAGGATAAAGAAAGAGAAAACAACAAAGCACAATTAGGTAGATGGATTAAAACTGGATTAATCAGAAGCCCAAATAAAGATAGGCATATGACTTTTGTCTTTGTGCATACGTGTGTGTGTGTGTGTGTGTGTGTGTGTGTGTGTGTGTATACCTCCCCCTCCCTGGAAATCCACTAGACAGGAAATGATGATTAAAGAAAATTTGGGCTCTATCTGTGCCTTGGAAATTTAAGAGTGGTCTAGATGGGTTATTTTTAGTTATGAGGGAAACATAAGCAGAACAGGCTAGCTCCACTTGACCCCACAAGCAGGCCTCATCTGCTGTGATCCCTTTCCCCCATCTAGCTTCGATGCAGCAAAAATGCCAAGCTCCTTATCACTAGGGGCCCTGACCTGCTGATCTGTTGAATGTCTTCCCCTACTCTATGCATGATTAGCTTCCTACCACTGGTTCTCAGTTGCCTTCCCACCCCCACCCAGGCTCTCCTGAGCCCCTTAGCCCTGTTGCATCATCTCTAGAACCTTTATCATCTGAAGTCAACTTGCAGATAGATAGGTAGAGATATCTTTACCTATCTATATCTATCTATCTATGCATTTCCTTTCGTTAAAAATTTGTTTCTCCCACTATGGGGTAATTCAGTGGGGACAGAGAATTGGTCTATTTTATTCCCTATGCAGTCCCAGTGACTACCATAATACCCATCACATGCCATCGCTCAATGACATGCTGAATCAATGAATAGATACTATACTGAGGTGACAGTTACTCAGGAAAAAAAAATATTTCCAGCAGTTTTTGCTATTGTAACAACTCCCCAGTGGATCCCATCAGAACTTCCCTTTACATAGCATGGCCACCTACCAGGTCCTGTTCTAAGTTCTTTACACACTAACATATTTAATCCCTACAAAAATTTGAGGGGGCAAGCACCATTATTATCCCTATTCTTTTGAAGCAGAGGGAACACAGAGAGCTTCAGCGACTTTCCCATGTCCACAGAGTTACCAACAGGCAGAAGGAGCATTTAGACTTATGCCAGAACGGCTTCAGAGTCTATGCTCCGAGGACTGTTACCATATCAACTCTCAACTTACATCATTATCATAAGAAACTGCACAAGTAAGACAACAGTAACATCAAAAGGCCCGTGTGTGTGTGTGTGTGTGTGTGTGTGTGTGTGTGTGTGTGTAAAACTATGAAAGTCAATTGAAATTAGAATGGCCTCAGGACCTTATGAAGCATGTGTAGTCTTTGTACCTGGTCCACATGTCTCTCTATCCATCAACCCATCCATTTGTCAAATGTCTGCTCTATCTCACTGCTCTGTCAGTGACATAAGCAGTGACCAAGGCAGATACTGCCCCTGCTCCCATGGAAATGCATTCTGGCATGTATTGTTCTCAACACCCCTGGCCCTCATCCCGTATGTGGAGTCTTTATGCAGTGCCAATTTGTAAACAGGACAGAGAAAAACCTGTGTGTGAGTGTGAAGACCAAAGGGAGAGCGGGAACAGAGGCACAGTCATCAGGAAGAGCAGCACTGGGTAATGGCCAAAGGAGCAGTGAGGGGAAAGTGGGGGTATGAAGCCAGGTGTGAAAGCAGGGGAAGCTGGGTAAGAGGTAGAATCAAAGAAGGAAGGACGACTTTGTCCCAACGGACTCAGCAGGTTGGTCCATGTACCCAGGACAAGTGGGGCTGTTTATCTGAAAGTATTTTTTCAAAGTGATTTAAGAGATATTAATGGAAATAAACTAGTTGTTTAAAATATTTCTTTAAGGGGCGCCTGGGTGGCACAGTGGTTAAGCGTCTGCCTTCGGCTCAGGGCGTGATCCCGGCGTTCCGGGATCGAGCCCCACATCAGGCTCCTCCGCTATGAGCTTGCTTCTTCCTCTCCCACTCCCCCTGCTTGTGTTCCCTCTCTCGCTGGCTGTCTCTATCTCTGTCAAATAAATAAATAAAATCTTTAAAAAAAAATATTTCTTTAAGGAACACAAAGACTCCACCAGCCCATCATCCCTGTTCTTGTTCTGGGGAAGATTCCGCGAGAGCTTTTCTTTCTTTAACAACCAATGGGTCTGTTAGGGTACAGGAGATGATATTCCCAGGGGGCAGCTCTCTCTGTGCCACGGGGAGTGGCAGAACTGTGGCTGTATTTCCCAAGAATCAAAGGACATTAATTTACATTTGAAATGAAAGAAAAAAAATCCATCATTTTATTGTCAGTTTTGTTCTAATCAATCCACCCCTCACCATGACTGCCAAGTAAACCTTTGATAGAAATTCATCCCCGAAACAGGATGTAAAATCTTAATGAGATGATTTTGATGTTTACCACCTCCAAGAAGGTCCCCCAAAAGTCATGTGGAGGGAGGCATTTTTTTCTGCGTACACCTGATCTCTGAGCATTAACTTACTGAATCCTGACAAGACTGACTGGAATACCCCTGGCTATGCAGTATGTTTTCACCCCTGTGGTGTGAGTTGACGGGGCAGAGGACAGTCTCGAGGACCTGAACATCTCCCCCACTGATGCCTCAAATTCCAGCATTAGTGATTAATACCTAGGGGAAATCAAGGAGCCATTATGGGTTAGCCAAGATATTTGCACATTCAGTTTCTTAATTTAATTTAATTACCAAAAAGCACAGTACAATTCAGTATATACTTCTAAACACTAAATCTAATTCTCCTGTCTTATATGTATCTTCTTCTAAAATGGAAATCTCTTAAAGGGGACAGATATAGGAGACTTTAAAACTGATTTGTTGATCAAACAGTTTTATTCCTTACACTTACCAGTCAGAAAAAGACATAGGAGAAAAATGGAAAAGGCAAGAAACACCCAAACTTGAATTGTTTTTTCCCCTAAACGGCCTGTAGTGAATCTAGTAGTGGAACAATTGTTTTTTGAAGACTCTTTTCTATTTTCCAGTTTACATTCCAACCAGAAAACAGAATGAGAAAGACAGGCTCAGGCGAGGGCTGAGCACAGGGCCTGAGGCATTTGCCATACGTTACCCTCCCAGAGCCCGCCTCACTCCCAATGCACACCCTTCTCTTTCTCTGCTTCCCGCCACCAGATGTGTAGCAGTGAATAACACAGTCCTTTTGCATGTTTCCAGGAAGTGTGGAGCCCAGCAATGCTCTCCACTCCCTGCAGAGAAAGTCATCACTGCTTAGGAGGAAGGCCCTCCAGAAATGAAAGTTATTTTTTATAGCCTTGTTCTTCATTTAAAAAGCAAACCCCCAAATGATAACGCTGTTTCTTTAAACTCATTCCACTATTTGTTGGATCAGAAGAATCATTGATGATTTCGGCTGAAAGGTTTTAAAAATCTAATTTGTTTTTCTCCCTACACATATTGTTGATTACTGTCAATGGGTCTTGTGAAACCAGACTCATCAATTTTTAATGCTTGCTGCCTGATCAGTACATTTTTAAAATAAATAGGTGTGAGTTTGAGGAAAGCTTGTGCCTTTTGTTAAAGGCTGTAAACACCAATGGTGGGCACTGATGACTTACTCAGCCAAAGCCCACAGCTGTTGGTAATTGATGGACCTACTCCTCCTCTATGAGAAATCATGATCATACAGCCAGCTCTCCTGTTAGACTTTAAACCATCTCTTATGCTTCCTGTGTGTTTGCATGTGTGCTTTCACCATAGTATTTACATTTTTCAGACACCAAATTTTTCCTGTTCTTCTACAATAAGCCAATGCAATAAAAACCATATATATATTTAAGACTAGCTGTATGAGTAAGCATAACTAAATAAAATTCAATTTGGAAATAATTTTCAACCTGCATTAAAAAGCAAGAAAAAGTAAGAAAAATGTCAACATTTTTGCTATTAATTGCCTTAACTTGTTGTAGAAATCAATCAGACAAGACCAGTATTTTTGATTCAATCTAATTGCTTAGTGGCATAAGATAGTGTAATGCACGTGCTATATGGCTGCTCTTTGACTTAAGGCTTGATAGAGATAGAGATATCTATCTCTATGTGTGGTTTTCCTATTATAAAAGGTAAAACTTGCTTTGTGTTACAGACATTGGATAAACAGGTTATTATTATGGAATAATTTTGTGATTGGGAAAAGACAATCATGCAGGGTGTTTAAGAACATGGGCTCCAGAGTCCAGTATCCTGGCTTCTGCCTCTTATGTACTATATGACCGTGGCAAATTACAGAGTGGGGGCAGGCTCCAGAGGGGCATGTTGGATTGTTGGCTTTGCTTCTCTGTGGTTCCCAGCAATTTCTTCCTTTCTGTGTGAGTTCACTACTCAAGTGTAAGAATGCTCTCTAAAAAAATTCCCAGCAAATTTTTTTCTCATGTCACATCTGCCAGAATTGGGTCGTGTGCAGAATAAAAGAGTGGTTCAGAAAATGGAAATTGGAATAAGGTGGCTTAAGTTTGAATTCAGTGTTGTAATTCATAGCTGTTTATCCCTGTGCAATTGCTTCATTTCTCTGTGCCTCAGATTCCTTATTTATAATATGAGGATGTCAATATTACCTTCCTCATTGGATTGTTGTGATGATTACATGGGTTAAGACAAAGCAAACAATTAGAACAGTACCTGGCACATAACAAATGTTTGAGAAGTATTTGCTATTTTATATTCTAAACCAATCACTGAGAAGAGGAATTGGTTAAATTAATCACAGTTTATGAGCTGGAGGAAAGGTCACTTTTCACTGAATCATGTGGGTGAATGGAAATTTTAACAAAACTGAATTACATCAGGTAGGCAACCAAGTCTGATCACCAACTCAAAGCACTGATACTCTTACTATTCCTATTTTACTTAATAACATCATCATATGACCTTTCTCCCAAAATGAAGATCTACTGAATGAACTACAGGGAACTATACCTGATGATTTTAGTTTTTATGTTATTTTGAACATGAAACATACTTTTGTCAGCAAGTATTTTTTTTTTAAATATATGGGCAAAACTACTTGTCACTCATGATATCACTGAAATAGGACTATATTCTAGTCTTGAGTCGTCTGAAGTCTGCTGTAGCATCTGAGCCCAAGGATCCAGAATATTTGAGTCCTCTTGTCCTCTAAGGAACCAAGATCCATGGGCTCCGGTGAGGTAAGGTTAACAACAAAATGGAACTACGAGAGGTAGGAGTATAAAAACCAGGTGGAGAAGGGGACAAACTCCTAGGGGGGAGGGGAAGAGATTATTTATCTGTATCTCCTAAGAATAAAACACAGTGCCCAAAGCACTGTGGTTCCCCAAAAAACATCTAATGAATAAAGGAGAGAGTGAATAAACGAGCATGGATCCTTTAAGAGGTGAGTGTGTAATCATTAAAAAAATATTTACATACAATAAAATAAATTAATTTGGTGTATGGTTCTATTAATTTTGACAAAAGCATTCAGTTATGTAACCGTCAACACAATAAAGATGCAGAATACTTAGATTACACTCTCCCTCCAAATTTATTCTGTAAGTATTAATTCATCAATAGCCTGTCAGGTACTGGGCAAGTATTTAGTTATGGGTTGGTGAATAAACATAGGACCTCTGAGGATATAGGGATTGTAGTGTTTGTGCGTTCACAATCCTCCATACTTGGTGGCAAAAAGGGTTAAAATTTCACCAGGCAGAATAGGTGAGAAGTCGGTATTTAGCAATTCCATTGTCTTAAGGGTTTTTCTTTCAAATTTTGTCAAAGCCTTTAAGTTCTTCTACCTTAATTATCAGCATCTCTCACTTCCATAGAGATAAAAATATCCATAGGAACCAGATACAAATATCTGGAATTTGTTACCGGGGCTTACCAAACAACTGATATAGTTTTGTTAAACTTGTACTAGAGAAGAGAAAATGGAGTGAAGATAAAGACAACTGCAAACCCAGGTTTAAGAGCATTTGAAAACTCCCATGGAAGTTGCTAGCAATATTGTAAAGAGGATATGGGATAGAAATGCAAGCACATAGTTGCTCTCAAATCTTCTCTCAAGGTTTGCTTCCAGAATCATCGATGTTATCGATGTGGTGTGTCAGAATTGAAGCTTTGCTCTACAACCTATAACCTAAACGTGAGGATCAGTTTGCTTACATTGGCATTGCTGAGTGAGGTGTCTCCCCCCAACCCCCATACAGGAAACAGAATAAGGTTTCCACACTTGCAGTGACTATTGGAAAAATAGGAAGAGGAATGATTAAAAGGAGAGAAGAGAGTTCTATCTTCTCAAATAAGACCTAAAGAGTCAAGTAAATTGTCAATAATGCCATCTACTAAGTTCTCAAAAATCTTAATATCTACTTATTTCAACATGCATGAATTTTGTTAGTTAAAAGAGCCAGCTTAACTGTCCTAGACACTGGTTAAGTAGAGGAAGCCCCTATTTGTAGTAAATCCTACTGTATATCTCCTACTCGCTCCTCCCAAACCTTGAAATAATAGAGCATGATACATATTGTGACCTTTTCAGTCTGTCAATTAAGTGGCTACACACTGCTCAACTTGTGGATAACAAAGATCTATTAGAAAAGCATTAATAGTAATTCTAGAACTCACAATCCCGTGCCACTAATAATTCGGGACTTAAAAGGTAGGTAAATCTGTCATTACTTACTTTATAGCAGGAATAGAACTATTTAAACTTAGAGATGAAATCTGTCTATTTCTATCTTTTTATGATGTATATATGTTTTTGATCTTCCACCAAATATTTTTAAAACCCAGAAACTTGCATTATTGGATTAAAAAATAATTTTAAAAGCAGGTGTTTTAACTGAAGGTAAAGATAGAGTTTATTTAACAGTTGATGTTACATCTGGCATAATAGATGGAAAGGAGAAAGAAATATTTTCTCTTCCTTAACCACTGAAAAAGCAATCTCCTGTTTCTCTACCCTTCTCCCTCTTCTTCCATCTTTCCTTGTTCAGAAGATGCATTTCACATGGTTACATTGTTATTGGACAATCTATTTCCTACCCCTTTTGAAAAAGTATCTAGCACTTTGATTAAACAGTTTTTGGTCCTCACATTCCCATACTTTTCAACTCTGACAGTTTAATTTCCAGACTTAGAACTTTTCCAAATCAGAAAATACCAGATTTGTGCATTGTCACAGGTAAAAATCAAAGCAGTCTCATTTATTTCCAAAGGCTGTTTAGCTGCCTTTGGACATATTTAATATTATGACTCAAAAGATTATTTCTTACAGCTTATGGCTACAGTACGAGCGACCACTGCAATTAGTTCTTATAAATTCCCAAGACAACAATGACAACCAACACGGTTATGACTGTTGGTAATGACACCTTGCATTTATATGATGTCTTTAATTTGAGCTGATCCCTACACATTCTACAAGCCATATTCTTGGGTATCACTTCACCCATCTTCAGTATGCAGCCACCTTAGGGTAAAAAGTAATAGCTGTTTAACATAGCACTGGCCCACAAAACACCACATTAAGACTATTATTCTCTCTTCAAATCTTCAAGGGGATTTTATAATAATAGCAATCATAATAGCTATGTCTTTTATTATGCTCATTCTTTTGCCCTACTCATAGACCAGAGGCAGTGTTCAGTAAGAAAACATAACTTCACTAAAAAGCACTGAAAGAATTAGCTTATAAAATTATTGGTCATCAAATCCAGTCATATCTCATATTTATCCTGTCTCCTTCACTTCCACAACCATGATAATGAGCCACAGGGAGATTTTTGTGTCCAACTTTCAGATGGCTTTCTTATCTTTCTGCTCCTCCTCTACATATAGCTAAATATATCTCAAATACAATATTTACTTAACCCATATCATGTCGAATGGCTTCCTGTTGTCTGTCACATTGTATACAAGCTCTACTAATTTCCTTTAAAAATCGCCTTCATCCTGCCCATCCCCACTCTCTTTTCCATTCTTATCTTGGACCTTGACTATGTGGGTTATCCTCTGTTTCAACCCATTTCCCATCACCTGACCTTATTCTTTTGATATCTCACCTTTTTGTGTTGGCTATTGCCATTCCTCTACCACCCACCTTCATAAACGGCCTCTCCATCAATATGACAAGTCTAGACTCCAAAAGTTCTTCCTTAATAAATAATTCACCACTGGAACCAGTCTTTAGCCTATGTGGTGATCCTTTCTCATGGTATATCCAACTAGCCTCAAGACATCTGAGACTATCATTCTCTAGTATTTTTAGGTCTCCCTAGTTACACTATGCTCTGCAAAGTGGGTATGTCCTCTTATTTTTTTTGACTTTACCAAAGTATCTAGAACAATGCAGGAATCAAGGAAGTACTAAAAAAACATGGATTAAATGACTGTATAAGAGGTACATCCCCAAGGAATATGAAGAAGAAACAGATCTGTGTCAGCACATGTGCATACACAAATAGAATCACGTACACACACATCTTAGAATGATTCCCTTTTTTTTCTGGAAAAAACAAAAAGAAAAAGATTGGGTCAAAGTGGATGTCATAGAGGTACAAGCAGATATCTGTGCAGGGTGGCTCATAATGAAGGCATTACTGTGCTAAGAAGCAGAGCCAAGTTCCCTGACTTTCAGGACAATGCAAAGAACATTGTACTAATGGTTATAGTAAATCCAATGAAAACTCAAATTGAAGGATGTGAAAGCCTAACACCCAAAGGCAAACTTATTTTTCTGTTTATAAAATTGCACCTTTGTGCAATAACACAGAATCATAAAAATTAAGAGGTGGAAGAAGCTTTGGAGGTCACTCAATTTTAACCCTTTGTCTGACACAGGAATTCATGATATAATATTCTTGCTAAAAATAATTCTCCACCTTGACAGAGCTCGGCATGAGGCACAAAAAACCCTGCAATATTTCAATCATTTTCCTCACTGGGAGAGTCAGAAATGCAGACATATAATAACTGGTATTTTCAGACATATCATTGAGTACCCTATACGTGCAAATAATTGCGCTAGAAACAGTAGGGAATGGAGCAATTCACAGATGGATGAGAAATAATTTGGCCCTCAAAAGAGGCAGGAAGGCACAAATCTACAGAAAAAGAGACACAAAGAAAAAAGAAGGAAATGCTAAGTGCAGGGCTAATGTGGAAGTAGCCATTCCATGCTAAAATTAGAGCACAGTACCTCACTGACAGAGTGTTACATATCTAAGAACAATTAACAGCATTTCATGATGTTGCCCAGTCTCAATGTAACCACTGACACGATCTTGTCAAATTAATAAATGGATGCACCAACCCACCAAACAAGCAAACAACTAACCAATCAACCAAGCAACCAAAGGCTCTTCTTTAGTATCCGAAATAACAGATATCACAAAGTAATATTCACTAAATAAAAAGGTACATGTGGTTAGGGAACAGTCTTAGTCCAATCAGGTTCAGGCTGCTGTAAGAAAATACAAGAAACCCGGTGGCATATAAACAGAAATCTACTTCTGACGGCTCTGGAGGCTGAAAGTCCAAGACCAGGGTGTCAGAATGGTCAGCTGAGGGCCCTCTTCCAGGCTGCAGACTTCTCGTATCCCCACAGTGTGGAAGAGAAAAGGGATCTGTCCTGAGGCCTCTTTTATAAGGGCAGAAATCCCATTCATGAGGGTTCTGTCCCAGTAACTTAACCACCTCCAAAAGGCCCAGTCTACTAATACCATCACCTTTGTGATTCAAATTTAACATACGGATTTTGGGCAAATGCAAATATTCAGGCTATAGCAGGGACCTATCTAATTTTTGTTTGTTTGAACTAGTTATAACCAGCAATATATCTAATGTCTGGCACACAGAGGTACTCAGAAAATACTCACAGAATCTTGAACCATTTTATGAGGGAAAGTGGGTGTGAAAGAAAGCAATAACATTCTGCCTGTAAGTGACTTTCAGGTGGGATGGGTGTTAAGAACAATTAGAAATGGGTGTTAAAAAACTTCTAATAGTTGAAGGACTGTTTACAGTTAATATCTGGTTTTGATCCCTTTGTTTTTAATCATCTAATGTAGTTGATTTTGCCTTTTTTTTTTTTTTTTTTTTTTTTAAGCTTTGGAAATGTTGTTGTGGATGCTGTTTTCCAAAGTAAAATCTTATTTGAAACCCAAGTTATACAAGATAGTTTTAAAAGCAAAGTTGGCAAAAGCTGCAGCTCTTCTCGGAGGTAACATCTTCAGAAGTCTTTTAAGAACACTAGCAGTCATGGGGATATAGTTTAAAACCACTACTCTGGAAGACTTAAGAAGTGCATTGCAGTTCTAAGGTGCAGTGCTTGTGTATTCGGATTGCAGCTTTGTATGCAACACTGACTGCAGAAGGAACAGTAATTCCCAAGGCTGACATTTCTGAATTGTAGTTTGTCTCAGAGATTTAGAATAAGGAATGTTTGGATCCCACATTTTATAAGTGACAAGAGAAACTAGACCAGAATCAAAGGGAGAAACACTTCACTGTGATCAAGGTAAATAAGAATCCATGTACTATAGAGTATATGAATACACAAGAAAGCTCCCACAAGGCAGGCATGATATAGCCCTCTTGAGATTCAGTAATTATAAAACGGGTCTGGAAGTTTTTATAACGTAGCGAAAGGGGTTTTGTGTGCATTTTACAATGGGAAATGTCACCATGTGAGCAAGATCAGGGGACAGCGTAAATAGAAAAACAAATTGGAATAAATAAAAACAGTTCCTTAAGAATGGTCCAGGGATGAGAACTGTAATAAATCTTACTGAAGGTTTTTGCAAAAATTCATCTCACAGGGAAGAAAAGGGGGATAATTTTATCAGATTCTTCTAATGGCCTACATGAGATCACCCTCAAAATCGCTGAAAACAGTCACCCATCTGTTGAGCACCTACTACGTGAAAATCACATCCTAGTTATTATAGAGATGCAGAAATCAATACAACACTGCCTCTGACTTGTGGGAGTTCACAATCTAGATGGAGAGGGTAATGCTTCCTTAACAAGCTGCTAGGATATGTGGCAGATCATGTTAAATTCTATCAGAGTTTACTCTGTACTGGAAGTAAAATCAATGGAGAGTCTTAAAAGTAGGAGAGAAGTTCAGATTTTCAATGAGAAAATGAGAAAACACTGAAAGCAGGGTTTGGACAGAGTAACATCTGTCTTTAAGGGCAGTCATACTGTCTTGCATATGTGTGTATGTCTGTGTGGCAGGCACACTTGTACATGCTTGCGTGTGCACACACATGCTTGAAAAAAGGAAGAGACTTAAAGCAGACAGATCAGATTAGGGGCGATTATAATTTCAGCCTTATTATGTAAACCAGGGAAATGGTAGAGAGTGGGAAGGGCAGGATGATTGAGGGGGTGCTTGCTGTAAGTGCTTAGAAGAAGTAGCATGAATTAAGACATGTAACAGATATTTTGCTCCCCTAAAAAAGGCTACCAATGAAAAAAAGGAACACATTCTTGGCATTTGGGAGTCCAAAATAAACCAAATCCATTTCTCACCTGACTATTTTAGCCTCCAAAATGGATAATGACAAAACAGTTAAATTTTAAAATTCAACAGATAAAGGCGATACTAAAGGGGCATTTTTTGACAAAACTATCAGTTCTTTCCTGGTAAAAACTTCCTACCTAAATCTCCTTTACGTGCTATCTGGTCTCCTGGTCTTTTCTTCCCACTCCCCCTCTCCTGAACCAGTCTGAATTCTTGGGAGTCTAGCAAATCAAGTTTTAATCACTTTCTAGTTCATGAAAAGGTGTTGTATTCTGGTGCCTATGCAAGGGTCTCAGTTAGCCAACTTTTAATACTTAAAAAAAAAAAAAAAAGCCTCTTGACAGCAGCAGCCTCCTCCCATTTCCTCAAGAAATGCATCATAGTTTACATTTCTCCAAGAGTACTGCCACATGGTTGAAAATAAGGACTTACACACCCAGGTTACTTCCTGTTCCTGCTGCTCTAAGCTGCGACCACAAAAACCTTTGCAGACAGTTTCATCTACAGTCACTTCCTCATATCCACTTCCTCAGCTCCACAAAAAGATAAACTAGTAACGTCACTGGGGTGCATAACTTCTGTACTCAAGCACCTTCCATGAGGAAACCCTGTCTATGCTTGATATCTGAGCATTGGAAGATGAATTTCAAAAGACGAAGGTAGTTAGAAAGGGGACAATTAATGAGGGTGCTTGACAGTCCCCAATGATATTAATGTCAGAAAAATGTAATAAAATTATACCTAACCAATTGCTGCTAGAAAGAAAGACTTTTTTGACTTCTCAGCCTCTTCACTGAATTTCTTTATAGAGCATGCTTGCACTTGTTCAGGTAGATCTAGCATATTTTTAATAGCATTATAGCAAACAGCTCGGGCTCAGGTCTGGGGATGTTTACTAGTTTTCAGTCAATAATTTTTATCACATGACAAATGTTTTAAAGATTATAACCGCATACTTAGTCCCCAGGACATCAGAGGGGTTATGTATAATGAACAAATGTCAGATACCATGCTTTATGCTGGGGACATATCCCTGGATTACACAGACATTGTCCCTGACCTCGAGGAACTTAGAGCTCACTTGGGGCAGCTGACAGATATCGAGCAAGTTAACTGTTCAAATGAACACGTGATTACAATTGAGATAAGGAAAAGAGAGGCAAAATACATGACGCTATTGAGAGTGCATTACCAGAACCTGAAGATAGGAAGGTTTGAAGATTTAGGTTTCTTGTTCCAGATGTTTTGTATTATATTTTTTCTTAAAACCCAAAGCATTAGAGATGGGGCTAAATTAGTTAAGTATCTGTCATGGCTGAGAAGATCTGCTCCATCGAGAAGACTGCCGGGAAGATGAAGAACATGGACAGTGCCATTTGAGACTGCTTTTAGCTATTACCGAGGGAAAATGATCACAAAATCTCCTTAGGAGGTAATAAATTACTTATTCTCATGGTTGAGGAAGTTAAGAAGGAGTAAATATGAGATATGACTGGATTTGATGATTAGTAGTTTTATGAGCTAATTCTTTTGATACTTGAAAAAGTTATGTTTTTGTTACCAAATCACACCTCTGGTCTGTAAGTAGGGCAAAGCAACAGCATAATAAAATTCATAGCTATCATTTTTGTCATTATTACCAATCCCTTTAACCATGTGAGGACAGAATAGTAAGTTGATGCGGTGTTTTGTGGGCCAGTGCTATGAAATAGCTATCACTCTTCACCCTGAACGTTGCTGCGTCTGAAGGTAGGTGAAGGGATCCATGAATATGGTTTGTACAATACTGACAGATCTGCTCAAGAAAAGATAGTAGGGAACGCCTAGGTGGCTCAGTCAGTTAAGCATCTATTGACTTTTGGCCCAGGTCATGACCTCAGGCTTATAAGATTCAGTCTGCACTGGGCTCCGTGTTCAGCGCAGAGTCTGCTTAGGATTCTCTCTGTCCCTTTCCCTCTGCCCCTTCCCCCCATCTTGAACTCTCTCTCTCTAAATAAAATCTTAAAAAAAAAAGGATGGGGCATCTGGGTGACTGAGTCGGTTGAGCAACCTACTCTTGGTTTCGGCTCAAGTCATGATCTTAGGTTGTGACATTGAGCCCCACAAGGGCTCTGTGCTCAGGGGGAGGTCTGATTCGGATTCTCTCCTTCTGACCCTCCCCCCACTCACCTGCACACTCTCTCTCTCAAATAAATAAATCTTAAAAAAAAAAAAAAGAAAGCAAGCAAATGGGTGCTGCTGAAAATGAGCTAAGAATAGTCCAAGATGATTTTCAAAACGTTTTGTACTTCAAGTAATTATTTAAGTCCTTAGTCTGTCATTTATGCAGAAGTATTATAGTAGCCTACTGCATCCAGTTATAATTTATCTTTAAAAATTAAAACACTGCACCATAATTCAAGTAGTCTTATTGGGGTCATTATTTAACTTTCTGATTCTTCTCTTCACTAGAGTCCTACCAACGCAATAACAAAGGACAGATTTCCAACCACAGTGAAAGGTGCTATTCAATACATAGTTCACCAGAGGCCGGGCTTAAATGTAAAGGTTGATGCAAGGAACGTTGATAATGAGTTTTGAACGGGTATAGTTGTTGTAAAAATATCTGATTTCATATCTACAGAGAAAGTTTCTGTCTGGAATGACTTAGGACATGCCAAATACACCTCAGTTCCCTAAGCATGCCCATCACTCCTGGTATCAAAAGCCTTGCAAATACTGCATAATGACACCAGTATAACTAATACAAAGTAAAACTATTACCATACTCCTAAATGCTTGGCATCTGTATGTCCCCTTACTTCCCCAAAGCACTTTCAATTGTTTCTATCATTCATCACAATATCCTGAGGTAGAGAGCCTTGTTTTTCAAACACCAGACTCCCAACCTCATAGCCCCTGTGACCTAAGACTGTGATAGCCTGTCCATGCGTCTATTTTCTTTAGGAGGAGGTCTAAAGATTTAGATTTAAAAATCCTACCACAAATTTTCCAAATGAAGATTTCCTGTGGATCTCAGGAATCTGTATTTGTATAAGGTTTTTCCAGGCAACTGCATTTCAGCCTCTGGAATGACTGCATTTAGGAGCCTTTGTTACAGAACACTTGTGGAAGGAAATTCAGAGATGATGAGATACAAACTTTATTAAGAATGAGCAGAACATGTTATATTTCAGCTTCAGTGAGAATTGCCTGCCTGCTCTGTACAGGTAGGTCCTGAATGTGTCAGGTTTGAAAGTTCTTTTAAATTAAAGGAGCATGGAAATAACCTGGTAGATACTGGTCACCTCCAAGAACATTCATGAAACCTGAGGTCAATGATGCAGCCAAATAACCAGTGTCATGAGTTACTACTCCAGCCATTCCTACAGTTGTTTTCGTAAAATATATTTTCTACAGGAAAATAGATACCACATTCTAGGAATTAATTACCTCATTTTTCTGTTTTTTTCTGTTCATTAAAATATTCCATTTTATACTGAATATATATTGGGCTTCATGTATAGTTAGGCACCGTGCAGGACACCAAAGATAAGACACTGAAAAAAATGAAAATATTCTTTGCCTTCACAAACCCTGTAGTTTAATGGAAGAGTATGGCAGTTAAAATAAGCAATAAGAAGAAAGTATTGTTAAGTGCTATGACAGGATGATATCGAAATGCCTCTGGATGGCACCGGACTGTTTCAGTGTAGGTGTTTGCATGTGTGTGAAGAAGGAGTAAGGAAAGGTGAGAGAAGACAAGAAGACTGTCTAGAGCAAATTTTGTCTAATATCATATCTTTTTTAAAGATTTTATTTATTTATTTATTTATTTGAGAGACAGCATGAGAATGGGGTGAGGCGCACAGGGAGAAGCAGACTCCCCTCTGAGCAGGGAACCTGATACGGGGCTCAGTCCTGGGACTCTGGGATCATGACCTGAGCTGAAGGCACTCTTAACCGACTGAGCCACCCAGGCACCCATCCTAATATCATTTCTAAATAGAATGAGACTAAAAGGCACTAAGGCGTCATCTGAGTGTTTGTTGATGTTTGTCTGCTTTTTGATAGAGATGCTTGAGCTCCACGCTAGACCTACCGAATCTAAGTTTGGGGAGGGGGGAGTTGAGCATGGTAATGTATATTTTTATATATTCTAATTTTTTAAGAAGATTTACTTATCTATTTTAGAGAGAGAGGGGGAAGAATAAGGGAGGGGCAGGGCAGAGGGAGAGAATCTTTCAAGTAGACTTCCCGCTGAGTGCAGAGCCCAATGCAGAGCATTGACCTCATGACCCATGAGATCACGACCTTAGCTGAAACCAAGAATTGGAAGCTTAATTTACTGAGCCACCTAGGCACCCCTATATATTCTAAATTTAAAATATATGTCTTAAGTTTTTAACTATATATCAGGCATTGTGCTATACTTTGGTAAGACAAAGCTGAAGAGACTTAGACCTTCTCATCACAATAACTTGTGACTAATGAGAGAGATCTGTAACAGATGAGGAACATGAGATGGGGGAGGTGGGTTAATGGTCACTGTCACTATTGTCTGACTGTTGGTCTATGAATGTTTATATCTGCATAAAGCATTACACCTGTTCTCAGTATCTTTGAGTTTCCAAACTTGACTCCATGACAGAACATTTTAAAACTGAGGTAGATGTGGGCTGTTAGTTTTGATATATTTTGAAGTTAGGGACTATCTGTATATGACCTCTAGGGACAGAATGAATGAGGAACAGGGCTAAAGCTAATATAACATCCCACACCTCTATCATGGCCATACACACTTTTGGCTGCACCAGGGAAAGTCAATTCAATTCATCATGATTGCTTGTTTATTGGGCTGAAAGCACAGCATGGGCTGCTGAGATACGTCCAGGTAAAACAGAGCTTAGAGAGATTTTTAATATGGGGAAAGAGATAAGAATATTGAATGGGAAATAAACACATGCACAGGAGTCAGGGCAGTGTAATGGGTTAGTAAGAGCAGAACCAGGTCTTCCCAACTTTCTGGTTGGGTGATTCTGACTAAGTTACTTTACACTGTAGAGTATAAGTTTCCTTATTTCTAAGATGGAGATGATTGTGCTTACCTAATAGTATAGAATTCCAGTACACTGTTAACATTCAATTAATAAATGACAGTTGTTGATTTTAGTACTACAACTTAGTAATATTTAGTATTAATATTTAGATGTTAGGAATGGACAACATCTTTATCTGAAGACCTGGAAAGAATTATAATAGGCAAAGCCTGGGTAGAAAGATATCCCTAATAATAAGAATAGTAAGAAGAAAGATAAATAGATATCATTACTTAGGACACATTTGCAAAAGAACAATAGGGCATGTGGGGTAGGGAGGAAAACAGCCATATGAGCAAGAGTAAAGTGTAGTTGGATACTGAGTCCCAGTAAAATAGGACCTTAAATACCATGTTAATAGACATGGGAGCCATCCTATAAACAGGAGGAAAACATTATCAGATGTGCTGTAGGATTCCAACTCTGATAGAAGCATGAAGGCTGAACTTGAGAGAAAAACAGTGGAATCTGGGNNNNGGGGGGCCTGGGTGGCACAGCGGTTGAGCGTCTGCCTTCAGCCCAGGGCGTGATCCTGGAGTTCTGGGATTGAGCCCCGCATCAGGCTCCTTCGTGGGAAGCCTGCTTCTTCCTCTCCCACTCCCCCTGCTTATGTTCCCTCTCTCGCTGGCTGTCTCTCTCTGTCAAATAAATAAATAAATTCTAAAAAAAAAAAAAAAAAAAAAAAAGTGGAACCTGGGGGACCCAATAGAAAACTGGGTCTTACGAAAGATTAGATGGCTCTGAAATCATCATCATCATCTTCATCATCACCACCACCACCACAACCACCACCACAATTATAAATAAATTTATCAAGCATTGCATGTATTAACTAATTTAAACTTGAACAGAACCCTATGATATGGTTTATCACCATATTTCTAGTTCACATTTGTGACCACTGAGGCAAAGGGTTCAGTCACTTGCCCAAGATGACAGATGCAGTAAGTGGGAAGAGAAGGCTATGAAACACAAGCATATGTAGGCAGTCAACTCTAGAGCTTACACTCTTTTTTTTTTTTTTAAGATTTTATTTATTTATTTGACAGAGATAGAGACAGCCAGCGAGAGAGGGAACACAAGCAGGGGGAGTGGGAGAGGAAGAAGCAGGCTCATAGCAGAGGAGCCTGATGTGGGGCTCGATCCCAGAACGCTGGGATCACGCCCTGAGCCGAAGGCAGACGTTTAACGACTGCGCCACCCAGGCGCCCCTAGAGCTTACACTCTCAATCACTACATTACACTGAATCTAAGAGGCAAGTGGAAAAGAGACATAAAGGGTAGTTTCGAGATGATAGAATCAATATAACTAGGTAACTGAATGGCATATGAAAACTAGGAAAAAGGGGAAGTCAAAAATATCTCAGACATTCTGAACTGAGGTAACTGGGATTGGGAGCAATAGAGTCTATTGCTAATAAGCAGGGAGGTTTGAGGAATGTGCTGTAGGTACGTGCAGAGGCATCCATGCAGATGTAAACGCGCAGCACTTGGAAGGATTCTGAAATATGCATCTGTGTAAGAAAACAGGGAGGAAGTTAAGGACACAGACAGGAAGATGGTGGGAGAGAGAGAAATTGATTAGAAATATGGACTATGAACATACCAATCCAAAAATCATCATACAGAGCTGAGTCAATAGCCTCTTGGTTCCCAAAATCCTTTTTTTCTGTTAGCCCTACATATTACCTTGAACACCACCTTTTAACCATGTAACCTTATGATAAATCCATCTATCATCTCCCTCTCTTCCTCTTCTTCCTCTTTCTTTTTTTCCTTTCTTCTATGTTCTATCAAATATATATTGCAACATCACATTTGTTAAGTTACAGAAAAATTGTATCATTTTTCATGTTTTAGTTGTCTTTCCAGTCACTAAACAGCTAGGGAGATGTACAAAATTATTGTGTAATGGGATATAGCATCATTTAAAGGCTGGAGACTAGAGAAGGGGCTGCCATAGGATGGAGGGAAGTACATAAAATATTCTCCTTTGTTAATGGAGTCCCTCAGCACCTTCACCAAATAGTGTATTTGAAGCGTCATAGTGTTGGTCGTCTGACCTCTTGATATTTTCCCCATAGTCCTTTGGGAATTCAAGCCCTGAAACAACAAACCAAAAGTGAAATCCCAATCCAGTAGTGAATATTCTTTAGTTGACAGAGGCGCCAAAGAATCAAATGTGAAAGGGCATAGTTTTCAACCTTCACGTTCGAATATTCACATTTTCCCTCTTATTACCACTAAAAACCCATCCTGGAACCAGCATCCTTGAAATCACACACACCCTTTACTACATTGCTCATGTACTTAGCAATTACCACTTGAAGATTTTAAAGTTCTACAAATTTAAAATATGTTATGCACAATGTAGCTTCTTTTTACCTGTCCTAAAATTACTTTTTTCATGTTTTCAGTGGTGCCCATAATGCTGGTGTATCATGCTCTCTTAAAAGTGGTGTTCTCACTAAACATTTCTATCATGGTTCGATCTCAGCTCAGCTTTCCTCTATTCTAACTGTTACATTCTCTACATGTGGTTGGTCTCCACACAGCTGGGCTCCCATTCCTTTGGCCCTTTAATTCACTTTCCACTTTCTGTAGAACTCTATTTTGTCATGTGCAGTTCAGCTGAACAAGAGCAAGGTTATGTTGTGTCTAGTTTGGTTCCCCCCCCAAAGATTTTATTTATTTATTTATTTGAGAGAGAGAGAGAGAGAATGGGGGGGGAGCAGAGGGAGAGGGACAAGCAGACTCTACACTGAGTGTGGAGCCTGATGCAGGACTTGATCCCATGACCCGGAGATCATGACCTGAGCCAAAACCAAGAGCCACCCAGGTCTCCCTGTTGTGTTTAGTTATGAATTCCCATCTGATGATATCCAAATTTGGATAACTTTACTGATATCAAATCCAGATGGTATCAGTAGAAAATGACATATATATAACAGCTTCCAGATCCTTTGTTATACTTTTGTTGACCTCTTCGACTTGTCTGTATTGGGTCTAACCTACCCCCCCTTCTCTGATCAGTTACAGACTGTTTTAGGAGTTTATTTCAGTTTATTCCCATTGGGCTGGCATTTCACAACCCCCAAAATGCTGGCACCATTTGGAAGGCATTACTAATCATTCCCTTTTTGGCTTTTTCACGGAAAGTATAATGTGTATACATTTGTATTGAGCCAATATTTTGTGTGTTATCTTTATGTTTGATTTCCTATTTTTAAGTTAAGATCCTGGCCCATAATAAAAGAGCAAAATATTTCCCAATATGGATTTTTTGGGGGGTCTTTTGGGGGGGAAGGAGAGGAAGAGAGAGACTGTTAAGCAGGCTCCATGTTCAACATGGAGCCCAACTTGGGATTCCATCTCATGACCCTGAGATCATGATCTGAAGCAAAATGGGTAACTGACTGAGCTACCCAGGCTCCCCTTCCCCATTTAGCTTTTTAAGAATTAATTTTTAAATGTGGTGAACTTAGAGTCTTAATAGTTTTATTATGTTACTTCTCCTTAGAGGAGCTGTGCTATCTTTCTCTCACCAAAGGAGGATTTACAAGCATTGATTGAGTCTTCTTTTCATCATGCATGCCACTGGTAAAACCAGTATGGATGTAAGATAGTCAATTACTTCTGTCATTATTTTACCTAATTGCTCTGAATGGAATATTGGCTAACAGGAACTTATTGACCTATTTTATAAATAAAGGCAGTCAATATTTAAATAAGCTTCTCTGATTTTCCTTTTTTCTCCCAAGCCCACTCTTCATACAATAACCATCGAACAGTACTACAAATTCCCCAAAGAATTCTGTCCCTCAAAAGTGGCCCTATTGAGCTTTATGCAGGTTCCTAAGGAAGACTTGGCTACCTGACTTAAAGCCACTTTTAGTACTATATTTTGAGCACCTCTCACAGGATCCTCTTATGTGGATTTCTTTTGGGCTTGGTGCTTGCTCTGGTTGGTTGATTTTCCAGTTCTTAATTGTTTTTTTCTCTCCCAAAGATGCCTTTTTTTGTTTCTTCCAATGAGAGATTCTTTGACTTTACTGGTTATTCAGACAGTTTTTTCTTTCACCAGCCCCCGGTCTGTTTGATCCTCAAAAGACATTTACCCTGAACTTCCAGGTTCCTTGTGGTTTACTTAACTTTGCAGGTCTTCTTAATTTTTTTTTTTTTTCAATTCTCACATTTTGGCAAAGTTTTCTCTCCTGGAGTTTAATAGCTGGGTGATAGATTTCATCATTATTTCCTCTCCCTCTAGAATTGTGTGGTTTGGTTTGGTTTGTACACATTTATTTATACATATCTGCAGCATCAGTTCTTATTCAAATCTAAGGATTACCTCGACATTTCCTATTCATTTGGGTTCTAAACACCTGTTGCAGGTGTCATTTATCCTATCTGGAAATCTTACCATTTCCTATTTTTTCCCCCATGTGTGTACTCACACTCATTTCTGGCCAACTCTCATCCTTTAGTATTGCTACTTGCCCTTTTCTTACAGATTCTTCATGTCCTCTACATTTGAAGATTATGCTCATTATTTTGGAGAGATAATCTAGAGAGTATCCTTATGTCCACATTTTATTATTTAAGTGGGTATTTCCACACACAGGAATCCTATCATATACTGTTTCCTCCTGCTATAAGGTTTTTCCTGTTTACACCCTCCTTCATATACAATAATCAGACATCTCTATGTACTCTTCATATAGATTGTGATGGCTATAAGCATTGTACTCTACTGGTTACCTTTCCTCCTCAACACCACCTAATTTTAAAAACAGCTATCTCAACCAACGTTTAACAGATGTTGAATACAGCGCAGTGCTTTCAAACATTCTAATTATCTTTTGTCATTGTTTAGCAGTAAATGAATGTTCAGGCTTTTTTTATTCACTGTAGTGGTTTAACTGCTTTCTTTCCTTTTTTTTTTTTTATTTTAATGATTTTTTTTATTATATTATGTTAGTCACCATACAGTACATCCCCGGTTTCCGATGTAAGGCTCGATGATTCATTAGTTGTGTATAACACCCAGTGCACCATGCAATATGTGCCCTCCTTACTACCCATCACCGGTCTATCCCATTCCCCCACCCCCCTCCCCTCTAAAGTCCTCAGTTTGTTTCTCATAGTCCATAGTCTCTCATGTTTCATTCCCCCTTCTGATTACCCCCCCTGAGAAGTGGGATTTAGATAAGCAGAGAAGAGGAAATCCTTGGGTTCTGATACAAGGAAAGCTGCAGAAATGAGAAAACGCAGGGCTAAGTGATGACTTATTGCTAGATAGTCATTACCCAGGTCATTAGCAACACTGAATGCCAGGCACGAAAGTTGGACCATTGCTATTCAGGCCCGTGCTTCTCAAGATTTTAGTGTTTGTTCTCAGCACTATACAACTGCCAGATAATCACAGTGACCATTTTCAAGACTCCACCCAAAAATATTTGGGGTTGCTTAGAAAAGATTGGCTGTAGAGTATCTACAATCTTAGTAAGCTGGCACTAGCACCTCCCTCCCCCAACACACACACATATTTCCATTTCATGGACTACAAAACACTGGTGTCCCTTGACAAATGGTTTACACCATGGGAAGCAGGAGCCACGAAGAGCTTTGGAAAACCCCAATCAAAAGACACCTGATAGAGGAAGAAGGTGCTAACTGTATTCTTCAGATGTCAAATGCAGAGTCAGAGAAGAGTCCTACTACAGCTCTGCCTCAGGGCCTCGCCTCAGCCCACATTGTTACTCCACCATCTTGTTACTCGCTTCCCATTCCACCATGGTAAGAAATTTAATGAAGCACCGGGCAAATAATGATTATCTTTGATTCCCTTTTTCTGGCATCAATCTTTGGTATAGCCTTTGGACATGTCAGTGGAAGGGACAAGCTCAGAGTTTAGACAAACTATTTCTTCCTCCTTACGCCCACATCAAACAGC
>NW_024426552.1:59520529-59541873 GCF_017311325.1 Ursus maritimus
GGGTAGCTCAATTTTTAACTTTTTAAGGGACCTCCACACTGTTTTCCAGAGTGGCTGTACCAACTTGCATTCCCACCAACAATGTAGGAGGGATCCCCTTTCTCCACATCCTCTCCAACAATTGTTGTTTCTTGCCTTGTCTATTTTTGCCATTCTAACTGGCGTAAGGTGGTATCTCAGTGTGGTTTTGATTTGAATTTCCTTGATGGCTAATGATTTTGAACATTTTTTCATGTGTCTGTTAGCCATTTGTATGTCTTCATTGGAAAAGTGTCTGTTCATATCTTCTGCCCATTTTTTGATTTGTTTATTTGTTTCTCGTGTATTGAGTTTGAGAAGTTCTTTGTAGATCTTGGATACCAGTCCTTTATCTGTAGTGTCATTTGCAAATATCTTCTCCCATTCCGTGGGCTGCCTCTTAGTTTTTCTGACTGTTTCCTTGGCTGTTTAACTGCTTTCTAACAGACAATCATTCCCCTACCCTTTCCTGTACTATACTCACTCCTGTGTCTTCCTGCTGAAAATGGGAGATTTGGGGTGAAGGGTGCAAAGGGGGAAAAGAAACCAGAAAAAATCTCTCTAGTTTCTCCTTAAAGTAACATTTTTTTCCTAGAAAAAAAATCAAAGGCTGCATGAACTGTCTACCCCTTTAAAAAATGTAAGCTGATTTTTTTTAATGCCAGGGACTTTTATCCTCGTAGCTTAAAGGCAAGGAATGAATGAAATGTAGAAAATGAAGGACATGTGACAGCATCAAAGCAGCAAAGCAAAGCTGGAGAGTGTGTGCCTGGCTCTGTCAGTCCAGGGTGGGCCTTTTTAGGGAGACCATTAAGGCAATCTGGCTGCCAGATGAAGTCTTTATGAAAGGGCAGAAAAGAAGTATAAAGTCTTTTTGAAGTTTTAAAGGACCTCTCCTTTTTGCCTCCCCCTCCCATTTTCCCTCATCATCTCATCTCCACCAATGCCATCCCACTTGCAAGGCAAACCACAACCATGTGTGGAACTGTTTAATGTTTTAAAGCATTTGGATCTTGGCTTGATCTCTATCTTGAGGGATACCGGGGCATTTTTCATCTCTACTAGGAGAACACAGTGAGTTGCTAGGTAGGATGGGTAGAAGCCTCTAGCACAGTTTGAGAAGCAGTGGTTAATCAGAGTGGAATTAATCAAGTCCTATTTACTTAATCAAGATAAGGATTATTTCATGAATAGACTTAATTACATCACATTGGCACCATTAGGACATCATGACAAATCCCCTCATCTTATAAAGAGGAAATGGAGCTTCAAGGACTCACAATTAGTCCAATGGAATTACAGGACTACAATCCATTTCTGCACACTCCTGCTTTGTATACCATATAATCTCTCTCTTTACTCTCAGAAGACCTTAATTACCATTTCTACCCCTGCCTTCTCTTTCTTGGTATTTGACTCCCTCCCTCTGTCTGGAAAAACTATTCAACCAGCAGGATTTGCTTCAGCTGGATACGCCTCTGAGTATATTCAAGCCTATGGCTTTGAACAGAGCTGGGTTAGTATTAGAGAAAGAACCTACCCACGAGACTCCTTCTGGGGGCTGGGGGCCACCCTGGTGCTCAGGGTTACAGGTAATAATGACCATGTTCTCTGGGACAAAACAAACAAACAAAAATACAACAGAGAGTGCATCATGCCCTTACCCTCACCCCTCTGTTTTTCATGGTTCTTCTCAGTGATTTCAACTCTCTCATCTTCTAGATCTACATCAACTCATTTTGCATTTTTTTCCATATATACTTAGTATGTAAGTAGTGCGGCATCAGTTTAACTGGACATCCTAGTGGAGTATGGTCCAAAAGCAGACTGTCTTAAAGGGGACACTGAAGACTTTTTGGATTCCATCCCTGTCAATGTCCATCTGTGCAGCTTTAAGCAAATTACAGATGGGAAAACTGGACCAGAAAAATGAACTAAAATATAGAGGTTAGACTTCAGAACTTTTAAAGTGATTTTCAGTACTAACTTCCTCTAAGAACTGGAGCGGGGGTGGGGTGGTGGGAGCTGCCTTTCCTTCCTTCTTTGCCTGCTCCCTACCCACCCCCCCCTTTCTCAATTGCTATGATCTTTTATTGTCTCAGGACATCAGCTGTATATTCTTCGAAGTATGAAGTACTCAGCACAACATGAAAGCTCTGTATTCTTCCTGTTCCTTTCCCTCTTGAGAGGAGATTCTTCTCTGCTGGTTATTATACAGCAAGTTATGAGTTCTAAAACTTCCCTCTGACTCATTCAACATCATTCTTTTCCCAGGACACAGCTTCCCCTCAATACTTGCTTGACCACACCAAAGGTACATCACACCTGAATTTTTTTTGTTACATAGTTACAGAAGGCATATTTTACCTTCGTACACATTCTTCTACGCAAATCATCCTAATATACAAAAACAATAGGCTCATTATAAGTTTGTTGGATCTCCTCGCTGATGTCCAACACCATACCGACATGTCCTTAAATGTTCTCCCTACCCTGAACACTTGTAAGAGAGAGTTCTTTGCCTCATTTAGTGATCCAGCTAGGTACAAGGAAAAGCAGATGTGGGAAATCCACTGCCTCAGTACACCCTCCTGTCATGCCTTTTTCTGGCTGACTCCCCAGGAACAGTTAACTTTGAGACTATCATAGGACGTTCAGTTGATTAGAGGTCTAATATAACATCTTATACCACATTTAGCAATGTCTGGCATCTGCACATGTCCTGGGGCTCCCATGGAAGCCATTAATCTGTTTAGCCTCAGGGTTTTTTCTTCTTGCTCTGAGACCCTGGGGATTTTAGATGCTTCCCACTGGCAGCTGCCAAACCTCACTCGATCCCTGGACGTCCTCACTTCCCTACAGCTGTTTGTGTCACAAAAATACAGTCTCTTTATTGGCTCTCAAGTTCCTGCTGGCTCTGATAGATGCACACAAGCCCCTTTTATTCTAACCTATGGATGTATTGATAACCATCCCTGAAACATAGGAAATAAGAAAAACAGAAATTGTGGCACGTTCATCGTCAGTCTCCCTGTATTTATTGAGCTTCTACTATATTCCAGATATGAGAAATTTAAGAGTAAATAAGAAATGATGCTTTCCTCCAAGAAGCTCCTAGTCCAACAGAAAAACAAAATCACTATATACTCAGTAGATTCTAGGATAGGAAGATGAGTGGGGCCTGCGGAAGACATAGTAGAACGGATAGCTCTCGTTACACTGAAAGTTGAAAGTATTACAAAATTGTATAAAGTCTTTGCAGTCTTCATCTCAATGCTATTGATTAATCATATATTTTATTTCTTGATTCAAGAATTATTTCTGAGTATCTACTACATGCCAGCTTTATTCTACATACTGGAAATACAATAATGAAGAAAAACAACTGAAGAAATGGATAATAAACATGTAAACCTAGAGTTTCAGGTCATGATGAGTGCTATGAAGAAAAGGTGGATAAAAATTAATGTGTGGGGGCGCCTGGGTGGCTCAGTCGTTGGGCGTCTGCCTTTGGCTCAGGGCGTGATCCCGGAGTCCTGGGATCGAGCCCCACATCAGGCTCCCCCGATGGGAGCCTGCTTCTTCCTCTCCCACTCCCCCTGCCTGTGTTCCCTCTCTCGCTGGCTGTCTGTTAAATAAATAAATAAAATCTTAAAAAAAAAAAAATTAATGTGTGGTCAGTGAAGGCCTCCCTGCAGAGGTGACATAACAGTGGAGACCTAAGTGACGAAAGGTAGAGAAAGCTAGGTGATGGTCTAAGGGAAGAATTCTCCTAGTGTAGGGAGTAACTATAGCAAAAGTTCTGAGGTGAGAATGATGTTGACAGTTTGAGGAACATGAAGAAACCCTGAACACATAGAGCAGAGCCCCTCAGTTGGCCATAATGGGAGTCTTTACATCATGGAAATTAGCAAACACTACAAGTCAGGGTTTCAGGAAATCCGCTGTCTGGGCATTTGCAGAGATCCAGAGAAAAAGCATACTTCTCAAACCTCCAAAACCATCTCTGTTCCCAAGACGATCTCCAACAGAGATGGACAGTCCTAGAGCTTCAACCCTGCAACCATAGTGCCTGGAAACTTCTAAAGCTGTTTAAATCCAGGGTCGAAGGAACCAACACAGAAGGTCTACTTAGGCTTTAAATGGCCCATACTATCTTGTAAGGAGCCACGATCCCACCTCCCTACCTTTTTATCAATGCAGAAGGCCAGTTCGCCCGCTCTACTTTTCGTCCTGCAGGGTTACAACAGATACAGCACACGTAAAGGCTGAATACAAGACACCCTGGCCAGGACAGGAGAGGGAACATACAGAAGCGGAAATCATTACTTCACAGTTTAAAAACACTGAGAAGGGTAACCAGAGAGAATGCAAATGAGTATCAGGCAACATAAGACTCAAAGACCAAACAGCAGGATGAGCCTCAGACGCAGCAGAAGCATCCACGTGCATGCACCCCTGCGCACGCACACGGGATGCATTAAAAAAATCCCTATTTTATAAATCCTGATAAATCTGCTAGATGATCTCCCTACCCCCACCCCAAACTCCTGGACTGTGCAATTGTCACACAAGAGACTGAAACAATTATATGTGATACTTAATTAAACATCTATACTTGCAGTGAATGACAGATATGCTTTCTCTCCCCCCCCTTTTTATTAGAAGCAGCCCAGAGATAAAACCTTCAAGTTATGAGTAATTATACCCTGCTGAGAAAAGTGATGGAGTGCCACACTCAGAAGGACTTATCAAGCCCTGAAAATGTGGAGTCAACACTTAAGACTTTTTTTTTTATTATTATTATTTTCCCCAACACTAACAGTTTCCCAGCTTGTTCCCAGAGGGAGATAAACAAACAGTGTGTACCTGCATTTTAATGGAAATAAATAGACCGGCTCATTCACTTTTTTACTACACTGGCTTCATATTTCCAAACCAGAGGGATACAGTAAAAAAGTACATGTGTCACAGGCAGTGGAAAACTACAAGGAAGTAATACTTGCTGTTAACTATGGGTGGAGTTTTGGTATAAATGGGATCATAACATTTTGTAAACAGAATTTAGCGGCTTAGAATATGGTTTCAGATGGTGTTAAGAAATGCGGAAGCGCTCCCTTAGATGCCCTGTGAGGCTGTTAGATGACCTCCCATCTTGGGCACCTTCCGCGGAGAAAAACACAAGAACTAAGGACCCCTGGGCTTCCTGGAGGCAGTGTTCATCTTAGCATTCATATGGGCTACATGGAAACATTGTTTAATGTTGGAACAGGGAAGGCCGAGTTTGTGGGGCAGTCTCACATTTATTTTTTTCTAAGACAGATGGGTTTTTTCGGGTCAATGGATACTTGTAACATAGGTTCTCAAATGTTACACTGGATAAGAATCAGCTAGAGGACTTGTTAAAAATACAAATTCCTAGCCTCCACCACACACAGAGACTGTTTTAATGGTTTGGGATGCGAATCAGGAATTTGCATTTTAAGAAGCAAGCATTCTAGGAGATTCCGTTGAAGTGGTCCAAGGGGTGTGTGTACATGGAGAAACACAGTTGACAGGCTTTGGGGAATCTGTGAAAGTCTGATAATGAATAAAATTGTCATTTGTGAATTCTTACAACTGTGTGGTTCTTTCTCAGGATTCCTGAATAAGTCTGCAATTCAAAGAAGGATAAGGACCTTGGGGAGACAAGATGATTTTGAACAGCTGGGGAGTCCCCTCAACTTCTGGATCCCAACCAGCCTAACTGAGTTCCACAGTGAACCTGGAAGCTTGTTTGGAGAAATGGAACTCATTTCCTCTCCTGGTCTGATTTCTTGCTTTAGCTACTCTGGTCTGCATCTGGTTTTCTGTACTGTCTTATTGACCCCAAATTCCCTCAGTTAGCCCAGTGACATACTTCAGGGCTCTTAAAGGACCTCAAAAGCCATGTTTTCTAAACTATAAAAGTTTTCTGAAATGTTAAAAACATCCAAATAACATCTCTAGCTCCTGTTCAACCATATCCTGATTATTATTATTATTTCGTTCAGGAATCAGATTTAACTCCTGCATCACTTAGATGTACATTATTAACTCGATGTTTGCCATCCAGTAGGTCCCTTAACATCCACAGGTCTCAGCTTTCTCATCTATAAAACAGTTAAAAATATCCGTCTAAATTTCTGAATTACTGTGAGGAAAAATGAGATAACAGACATAAACTAACTTAAAAACTGTTTAAGATATCCTATTACAGAGAGAGGTATTATTTTTGCAACACAAGTTAGTGTGGCTCGTGTGGCCTGACGATTGTTAAATCCATGAGAACAGACGACCATTGTGCAAGGTATTAATATAATAATTCATGAGCCAAACAAAGGCTTTAACAGAGACTTTCTGATTGTTCCTGTCAGTGAGAAGTGGCTTGAGAACCACCATATGCTGTGGTGGTGACACAGGAGTAAACGTGATCTGGAAGGAAATGGAGCAAGAGCAGGAAATATCAAACATCCCTTCTAAATTCTAGCACTCCATCTACCTCTTTTTAATCACTTGCCTGTCTGCCCAGCCATCCTCATCACCTTTTTGCTTTCCATTGTTCTCGAAATTTCTCCAATTTCTCCAGTAAACTTTTCCTTTTTTTTTTTTCCCCTTCTCTCTGAGTGTATCTTTTCCTTTCCCAATCCAACTCTTTTCTCCTTTATCTGCCAAAGTGCTAGGGGAATAGAATTAAAACAAGTGGGAGAATAGGAAGGCATATCAAAATATTATCAGTAAGTGACACATGGAAAAATGGAAAATTAAAGAATTAGGTGGATGAGTCAGCAAATACAGGCAAATGGATAGTTTCTGACCCCCTCCCCTACCATTAATGCTACAACTTTAGTAAAGGTTAGTGGTTTCCCCCCCTGGTTTTCAGTGACTTTTCTCATGAACCAATTAAGATATTGGAAGAGATGATCACTAAAGCAGCTTTCCAGCTCTGAAAGGCTGCCTGACAAACAGGGAGCTGTCCAAGCCAGAGATGATATTTTCAGTCTAATTTCTTTTACCTGGTAAACGTAATTGGATTACACTGGGACCAGAGGTGCTTTCACTACCATTTAATTAGGTAACTTTTGTAATGATATGCGAACCACTGCACTGTGACAGAACAACCCCATGGTAGATGATTAGTTTCTTGGGCAATCGAAGGGAGGAGGAGGGTGATGTTAATCAATGTCCTTTGCTTTTATGATGCTTTAGTGTTTATAAAGCACTTCCACACCCAGGAACTCACGACATCCTCAGTAAAACCCTGAGCTATACGCAGTTACCATCTTTTACAAATAACAGTGCTAATCATTTGATTTGTTCAAGGTTGACCAGGGACTATATAAGGATGTCTCCCATCTCCCATAAAAGAAGGTAAATTGACTTCTTATTGTCTCAATTTTTCCTCTGTTGTTCAGATACCTGGAGGATTTGAACTCAGTCTTCTCCTCAAAGTCTCCATCCATAGTGTTATTTGTCACAATAGACATGACCTACAGCCCTAGAAATCATTAATTCATGGTAGAGAAAGAGTTCATTAAGGCATTTGTTTTTGGAAAAGCAAGGTATCATTTGTCTTATAATGTGATGATTGCTCAGATGTAAATGAAAAGCCCCTCATCTAAAAGAATTGAACCTTGTAAAAATATATATATTTACAAAAACAAAATCAAATCATGCTACCGCAAGCCAGACACTGTGCTAGACGAAGTCTAATCCCATTTTGCAACAATATACTTCATTTTGGGGTTAGAACCGCCTCAAATTCATGTTAAGAATAGAAGCTGGAGAAGACTTGAAAGCTTGGCCATCAGAATGTAGGAAAATACACCTAAATCTTCCCGCCCTTCAGGCCCACACCATCCAACTAAACTTTAAAGTGAAATGAAGAATACAAAACCATGAAAGTGAAACATTAAAACCCTGGCTAAACAATAAAATATTAACTGTAATACTCTTTAGGAACTGAATCAAATGCCACACTCTCCCCAGCTCCAGTGTTCTCTTTGCTGACCCCAGTTCAGTTCTCCAGCCGCTGTTTTAGTACGTGCAGTGTTTCCTTTTATAGGAAAGTCATGCTGAGTTTCAGACAGAGAGCTGACAACCTTTTGTAGTTGCATTCAAGCTGCAATTGGAACTGGCCATTCCTAAAGCAAGCCCCCTTCCCCAGGAAAGAAAGAAGTCAACATGAAAAAACACATCACACTGGGAAGAAGTGGAGGAAGCAAGAGAGATCAGGGCTGAGAAGTGATGACAGCTGTTAGGAAATGGATACAAGATCTTTCTGCATAAATCAGAATATATCAAGCGAAGACGGTCAAATGCGCACGGCCACCACGTGAGACCCTAGAGAGAAACTGCACAGAGCAATCTAGGAACAATGTCAGCAGTGGAAGAGACCTGCAGAGAAAAGTTGTTTTCTTTTTCAACTTCCATGGATCTCAAGCACTACACTCCCAAGGAAGCAAACTGTAGTGAGATGGAGCGTTCTTAAATGACCCCTGCCACCCACCCCTCCGACCTTGCCTATGCTCAGGTAAATCACGGTTGAAGGTTCAGGTTGGGTACAGTACAAGAAGGGACTTACAAAGAATATCAGAGACAAAGTTCTTGGCATTAAAGTAGATCGGGAGAATCATTAAGGTCAACTTGGGGATATATTCACCTCTGCTGGTCCTGGGCTCTATTACTTTGTCTTATTAATTAAATAAGGAGGCCATTAGACTGAGGTGGCTCAAATGCCCTGATACTAGATTTTGGTTTGCTGGCAAACCAAAATCTAAGCCTGTAAATATTTCAAGGTTACAAAACTGAAAACTAAGGACAACAAATCACAAACAGCCAGCTAGGTTTTAAGCCATAGCCCAAGATAAAGACAAAGGGGAAGCAAAGCCAGGAAGTTAAGTTTTTCCCAGCTGCATTTCCCCTTTGTCTTTAAGTTTTTCCCAGAAGACAGAAGGCTTCTAACCACTCCTGGTTTGTCACTGTCCGATTCCAATTGATTTTTGCTCAAATAAATTCCTAAATTTTTAATATGCCTCAGTTTATCTTTTAATAACCCTAGAAGCTATTCCTCACCCCCCCACCTTCTCTTGAATCACTGTGGAGGTGACTGGTACACATTGCATTTCACAGGCTCCCCTGTCAACTGAGTTTATCTAGTAAGAAGAAAACTGGCAGAAAATTAGAGGACAGGGACACAAGATATGGTATTTTTCCCAGGTAGTTCTCTCCCCTTGTCCCTGGTCACCACCTTTAGCTATGGCTCTATCTCCTCTGGAGATCAATCCCTTGGCGGGATAACCCAAATCCTTCCCACTGTCTCTGTATTTGATGCTAATCTTGATGTTGCCTGGATGCTCTCTGATTGGCTTCTCACAATTCCATTGCCTGTGTAAATTTTTTTAAAATTTATTTTATTTAAATACTCTGTAATTTATATTTTCCTGGTTGTAGCTTCACTGACTCAAAAATCATTTTTTCAGACTTTCTAGTGTAAGACCTATTTTAATATTTCTGATTAAATCATCATGTCCTATTCATATTCATATATGTCATATTGGATGAATATAACAGAAATATAATTAAATAGGGGAGCCAATATATACAATCTAACTCTACCTCCAGTTTTGCTAAACTTTCTCCTAAATTGGTAGGACAATGAATCAACAACAGTAGGTAATCTACCACAATCACTATCATCTGGAGCATGAACAAGGAGCAAAGTAAATTAGCAGAAAGAAAGCTGAAATAATATATAGGACTTTTTGGTATAGATGGAAGTCCAAAAATAAATGAATGGATTTTTTTTTTTCACTGTTCAAGGAGAAAGGTCTTTTAGGAGAAAAAATGGGGACAAATTTTCAAAGAAAGGTCTCCCTATAAGGCAATGTTTCTCAAAGTATTGTTCACAGACCAACTATATCAGAATCATTCAGGCTGCTTGTTAACAATAAATTATTCCTAGATCCATTAATTAGAATCTTTGGTGGATGGAATCCAGAAATCTATTTAAAAAACACATTTAGTAAAACAAACAAAACAAACAAAAAAGCACATTTAGTGATTTTTTTAGATGCATTAAATTTTGAGCACCATTGCCCTAAAAAGAAAATACAATACTACTGATGATTAGAAATGACTGAGGCGGTAATAATTTGATAGCTGGAATAACGTGCATATTTCAGAAATGTAACAACTTTTTCTTTTCCATAACAAATAGAGATAATGGTCAGTCCCTTCACCGCATCTTCTTACTGGTCTTCTCAAGACTGCTGAATTTTGATATGCAGGGCTCTTTAGCTGAATTCTGTTATGATTTTGACCAAGATGATAATTAAGTAGTCAAGAAGACAAAGTTTCACCTATAGTTACGGTGATGTTAGGCTCCATCTTATCAAAACAACCAGAACAGTTTCTAGCTCTAGTAAGTTCTGGCTCTAGTAAGTAAATATTCGGTTATGATACGATCTAATCATCTCCTTACTCACAGAACCTAATACAGTGTCTGACTATCAGTAAGTATTTGTTGAAATGATTGAATTAATAACAACTTCACTAAACCCTTTCATTTCATGCCGATTTACCATTGGCAGATGAAAACATTTGAGTCCTGTCTCAAGTAGATCATAATTAATAATAGTATTGATTTTACTTCTCCCCAATATAGTACCTAAGCCATCATGTTCATTTTCAAGGATTTGTATTTCAGCTATTGTTGCCAAGTTAAAATTTCAATTTCTGTGAAAATTATATTGCCAAGAGGAGAAGAATTTAGGGGAAAAATATAGCAGGAGTTTTTCCCTCTTAGAAATCTGCTTTATCGTGCCTAGTCAAAATACCAAGCCAGTGCCTACCTTGAGTAAAACTGGAAAGGGGTGAAGTGGATCTTTCTTTTACAGTCTCACTGTCCTCTCCCTTCCTTCTTTCCAGCAGTCTTCTCTGGATTACCCTCTTTCCAAGCACTCCTTCATTCAAGAAATCACCTCTTTCTTGTCCTCCCCCATTCTTTGTGGCCGCATCCCTGCTACTGCTGATTAACTCCTGAAAGCCTCCCGCGGCCTCCCCCAGCCTGGGTTTTTTATTGCCATTGTCTCTCAATCCGTTACTGTCTTCACCTGGGGGCCAAGTGTTCTGCATCTCCTAAGAGGTCCACTAAATTAAAGGGGGATTAGAGGTCATTCAAAATCTCTCTTCCAAATAACAAGAGTTTTTAAGAAGCAGTCTCTGATCAAATAGATCCTCTGGCCAGCCCTGAAACAAAAGTAACCACCCCTCACTCACACACACACACACACACACACACACACACTATCTGGGTTCCATTTCCCACCTCCTGATGCTACCTTTGTCTCTGTCTGCGCTTTTTACCCTGGAAAGACCAGAATGGGTTTGGGAGAGATGCAGAAGGGCTGCACAAATGCAGGCTCTAGGTATGGAATTTATAACTGTGTCCTTGTCACTCCTCCTTCCAAATGGCTCACCTTCAATATTCACATAGAGCCAGCTGCTTCAAGATGCAGACAACACCGTTTTTAAAAAACTACAGTGCCAGGCAATCATGGTTTACAAACTAGTATGAAGTATACAAACTCACCTTACTCAGCTAGATTGGGTAAGTTACAACTCTACAGAGTCAGCGTATTAAGTTAAAGATTGCTTGAAGCTCTGTGCCAACTCTTCAAAGCCTTCCCTGTTTAACTTTCCAGGCAGGACAGCAGATTTTGTAACCCAATCATTCGGATTGTTCTCTTTTTCTCTCAATACAGTCCTCTCTTCCAATATTAAATCATCTGTTTTCCATTATTCTTAATAATAAGAGCCTCTGTTTCTTCACAAGAACACTGGGAAACTGAGTCCGGGGAACCACACTTTAACTCTGTAGATGTTTTCTGGGCACCTACTGAACACTAGTATAAGACCCAGTCCTTGTTCCCAAATAGACTAGTCTAGTGGGCAGACACATGTATAGCTGACTTTATTATAACATGATATATGCTATTGTTTTTATATATGTATAAATAGATATACCTATATATATAATAGATATACCTACCTACCTACCTATCTACCTACCTACCTACATATCTACCTATCTAGAAAGTAACTAATTCTTCCCAGAGAAATTACAGGAAGGTGGCATTTAAACTGAGATGTGAAGAATAAATTAAATTTCACCAGAGAAAGGGGAGAGGTTATTGCACAATAAGGAACACTGTGAGAAATAGCACACAGATATAAACAAAAATGACTTACTCAGGTAAGCAGGAAGAGTCTGGTATGGAAGAAGTACAAGGCAGGAATAAAAGAATAAGGAAAGATGGTATTGAAAAGGTAAAGGTAGGGAATACAATCTTTAAAAAAAATGCATTGACTTTCTTTTGTAAGGATTTCTGTGAGACTAAATTCAAGCAGATCAGGAAGTTGTTGATGAGGGACCAGAGGCTGGCTGAGGACAAGGCATAATCTGACACCCTGCAACCTCCCCCCAGACCCCGCTCTTGGGTGGGACAAGCGTGACCTTCTTCCAGGAAGCCCCCTAACCATCTTAATGCTAATGCCTTGCTAGAGGGAAAAACAACCTTAGATTGACAATAGCAAGGCCTCTGGTATCCTGTGAGTCTTCTTTAACATATGAAAGACTTTCTCAACCTCCCTTTTTCCTTACCTCCCCCAACCCCATAGTATATAATCAGGCACCCCTCACAACCCTGGAGGAGCAGCTCTTTCTGCCCAATGGGTCCTGTCCCCATGCTTTAATAAACCACCATTTTGCACCAGAGACGCCTCAAGAATTCTTGGCCATCGGCTCCCCACTGAACCTCACCTATATTCCAAAACAACATCAGTTGTCACTATTCATAATGAGATATGATGAAGATCGTGACTGCAGAATCAGAAAGGACAAAGTAGATCTGATGCTCTTGAGAGAGGTGGAATCTGTAGACGTTGGTGACCAATATGTCCTTAGGTTAAAGGAGAAAGATGAGAACTTCCACATATCACAGTTCTTAGCGCAGAGGTCTATTACATGACTACTAGATAAATGAATGAAGGAATGAGTGAATGAATTAAATAGAATGAAGAACAGTGACACAGAAATTTATCAAAAAGATGGGTTGAAAGCAAGGCAAAATTTCAAGAAGTCTAGCTGTGAAATGCTGCAGAGCAGTCAAGTAGGGTGAGGTCAGAAGAAGGACTTGATTAGATTAAGGAAATGCTATTTAATTGGATTTCCTAAAAAGAAGATTATCTCAGGGAACAGAGGTCAGAATTCAGGGTTTTGATGAATTTATGAAAGGGAGGAGGTGGTTCCACCAATCGCTGACTGTATCAGAAAAAGAGAGTTAAGAGAAAGGGAGAGTATAGATGTTGATATTGGGTGACAGGGATTATATTTTTGGAAGGGGAAAGCTTGACAAATGATTTGCATATGATGTAAACAAAGGGTGTGTATTAGAAACTGGGAGTGAGGAATATAGTAATAGAATACTTAGGAACAAAGAGAAAGACACTTCATAATTTATTGTTTATAGTCTCACTTTTTATATTTCTGTCTCTCTGCTTGTCTGTCTCTCCCTCTCTCTCTCTCTCTCTCTCTCTCACACACACACACACACACACACACACACATGCACACACACACAGCTAAATGCATAGCAGTCATTTTGTAACTATCTGTTGATAGACTAATGAGAGGTTGAACAGTTAAATGCCAGGCAGGAGAGAGGGCACCATTTTCTACTGATACTCTGACATTTCGGAAAGCTTCAACCACACTATTGGAGGAAGAGGAATATTCACAATCATATATTGGAAGTTTAGTAAATATTTTAAAAACTATTTCTGGCAAAGTATAAGAGGGTTTTTTTGGCCACATGCTCAAGTTGAGGACAGTGTCACTTGGGTACTGTTCCCCTAAGTATAGAAATGTGGAATGTGCCATTCCCAATTAAGAGTCTGATATATCATATCTGGTTTCCTAATGAGAGTGGATTTTTCAAAGGAAGGTAAATGTGACATTCTCATTTATTGTGCAACGAGAAGACAAAGTCCAGCTTTCTGGACTTGCTTTCTCCAGATGCGAGACAATTGGCTCCTAGCCCCAAACAGGGGAGACACAACCCCAGTGGCTTCAAATGTTATTTATCATGAAATTGCCCAGTCTTTAAAATCCTGCCAGAACACTTCATTCGATTTGGTGTCCTTCTGCAATGGTGAATTCAACAGGTTAAAGCTGCATCCTGTGAAAAGTGTTCATTTGTTTTAAATTTACCACCCACTAGTTCTGTGGCATGACCCCTTGTTTTCCGCGCCAAGGAAAAGCAAGAAAATCGGCAGCGCAGCTCAGGTAAGCCTGCTGCTGCAGTGTTTTCCCTTTTCTTGTTCCTCTTCTATTTGTAGGTAAATAAGCATCCAAGCTCCTGTCTGCAAAATTCAGTCCTAGCTCCCACCACCTTGTCAAACTCTTCAAGGGAAACATTATTGCCTTAATTGCTTAAGCCCAATTTGCATAATATGGAGTTCTGACAGCCACAAAAACAGGGATGCAAAAAGGAGATTAACAAGTGAGGTGCATGCTTAGCCAAGCCTGTGCAGTTTGGAAACGAGAGCAGAGAAGAATTCATCGGATGGGTGGGTTCGCTGTTTCATCTGCTCTCTGTCCCTCCCCCCTGCACCTCCTTCTCTCCATCCCACCTTCAGTTTGTTTGTTTCTCATTTGCATGCATTGGCTCCTAGCATGCGCCTAGACTGTTAATGGCCATTCCCAGCAGAGCCTCCTTCAGGCCTGGGTAAAGCACAGGCGGCACCAGCCAGGACAGATTTTAAAACAGCCTTGCCGCTTTACACCAAGCTCATCCAAAAATTCAAAACGTTAACACTTCTCGGGAAGGGAGGGGCTGTGCCATCCTCATCTTTGTGCTGTAGTGTCTTTTCATAAAACCAAATTGATTTCTCTCTGAAAGAGTCTTGGGCAGTCAACTCCTCTCTGTGAGTCCCATCAGGAACAATCTCTGCGTGGCTGCCAGAGTGCCCCCAGCCCCCAGGGCAGAAATCTGTCTGTGCCATTCTGTTCTTGGGGGTACTTCTGGCTTCCTGTTGCCTACAGGTTCACAGACCCCTTAAAAATGGCCTCTAATCTATACCCAGTCACCCCACATTACTACTGTAAAAGGAAAATGTTCCATTTACTTAGGCATTTGCCCAGGAAATACAGAAACGAAATGCTGTTTCACTGCAACTCCTCTAACCAGCGGAAGCTGTTCAAGTTCCATGGATTTTGAAGGACTCCTTTCCCTCCACCCCCAGACCTTTACCGAAGACCCTCTCCTGATGAATGAAAAGTGGGACTTACTTTAACCAACTGTACTGAGACCAACTGACTCATTCTATCCTATCCAGGGTGCTAGCTTTTCATCCTCAATTGGCATAAACACCAAGAATCCCCACCTTCCATCACATAGAAACCCCTAGCATTTCCCCTTCAGTGAACTACACAATGAAATCCTTCCCTGGTGTTGCGTGGAAAGATGATATACTCACTTCCTCCCCTGAGGTGTTTGATCTGTTCTCCAACACTTGCAATTCTGTGTTCGCCCTAGCCTCGATCTCGGTATTGCGTTTCACCGCAGCCAGGACTAGCCTGGTCCCACCCATCCAACATCCTTTGCTCATTCCTACCGACATCGAATACTAGTTCTGGTAACTCCTGCTCCAGAGAGCCTTTCCTCGTAAATAAACTCCCCGAGGATGCTGTTACTTCTGCCTTTTTCCCGGGAGGCCCCCATCTCTTTGCAAGTTACGCATCCAGGCCCCAATCACTGTACGTACTACCACTACAGTTACCTGAGAAGGAGAAATATGGAAATGGGTTCTTTGTTGCTACAAAAGTATACAAAACACAACTGATTTTTGTATATTGATTTTGTATCCAACCACTTTCCTAAACTATTCTGCAGTTCTAGTAGTGTATAAATCCTCTTGCTTCATGTAGACAATCATATTTTCTACAAATAATAAGAGCTTTATTTCTTGCTTTCTGACCTGTGGGCCTTTTATTCCCTTTCTTGTCTTGCTGCACTGGTTATGAGGCTTTCAGTGTGACGTTGTGATACCGAACATCTTTGTCTCATTACTAATTTTCAAGGCGATACTTAATTTCACTAGTAAGTATTTCGTTATATTTTTTTAGATTTCCTTTATGAGGTAAAAAAAAAAAAAAGGTTTCCTTTAATCCTAATTTACAAAATGTGTTTATTATGAATGTATATAAGATTTTATCAAAGGTTTTTTTTCTCAATTGCTTTTTACATAAATACCCTCCCCAAATTCCAATCTGTTTTTAAAAATATCTGCATTTTAATTTGTTTTTTTCCCCAATGCATATAGTTTTCCCAATTTTTCATACATGCATGATAATGTAAGCCCCAAAGGCTCAAACTGAAATATCTCTTGCATATACTTTGGTTTCAGTGTATATACATTCATATGTGTTTGGTGGGGAGGGGACTTTGATTTTGGAGAACAAAGAAGAGTTAATGTGGAGCCCAAAGAAATGCAAACAGTGATCAGTGAGCTGGGATTTAGTCCTTAGTTTAGAGTTTCAAACTGAACAAACAGATTTTGGATTTTTTTGAGTGCTCACGTAAGAGGAAACTGTTTAGAAATAAATAACATGTCTCTATCTGGCTTTAGTGTTCCAGGTTTTACTTGTGATGATGAGGTTCTTGATGACGATGATGATGATTTGGAAACATAAATATATCATATCGGCCAGTAGTAGAGACAACTTCTAATTCTTAATGACTAAATAAAAAGTGAGGCACATTTGATCAAAAGGCAGCAACCAAGATTGTATTAAGCGAGGCTGACTTTACAATTTGCCAACCCAGAAATATTGGGAAGCCAAAGGTTTTTAGGGTAGAATAAAAACTGAGAATCTAAAGAGAGGATAAAGTAGACTGACCCATCATTCACACCTTAAATACAATGGTGGGCAGCAATGTGCTGACTTTATGTGTATATGACTGAATTTTTATTAGATACTCAGATTTGGGTCTTGGATTGAAAAGAAATAGTCAATCTAACAAAACAATGACAAATAGTTTCAGATTATAATGTATGCTAAAGGAAGAGGCTCAAATACCTCCTGTTTAATGAGGACTCTTCCATCTACCAACCTTTATTTTCAGATACACACAAAGAATGAGGGACGCCCCAGAGAGGGATCATAGCAGGAGACCTTGGTATTACAGGTTAAAGCTTGGGTCGGTATTCTGATAGTGCTTCCGCACAGGTAGGAGAAGAGAGGTCAGGTTACAAGGGGATTCTGATTGTGATAAAGGCCACGGAAAGAATGCTAAAGGAGGAAGGCTTTTACCCAATCCAGTGACACAGGATTGTATTGCTTGCCACCGTTTGTTGGGCAGCCCCAAGGCAATTCACAGTCTGGTACTTCTGAAAAATAATGAACCATGTGCACTGTGATATCAAAGAAATGGAAGTTGGAATTGAGAGAATGCTTATGATCAGCCAATTGAAAATTTTCACCAAGTTTAGTTCTAGGTGCAAAATGACCCCGTAGTGATGATTTTGAGAAAATTTTAAAGATGCTAAAAGGTGAAGGTTTTTCCATTTATGGCAATACCATAGTATTTCCTGATAAGCATCAAAATCAAAGGAAAAGCCAATTTTAAACAGCATAGAGATGGAAGTAATTGAGGAACTAATCCATACAGACTGGCATTCTTCTGAGGATATTACTATGCAATCTCACTTTTAGCATTTATCCTATTAAGGCAGAGATTTAATGTAGAGAATTTTGTTTAGAGACAAAATAAAACTTCAAAGAAACCACAGAAGTAAAATGAACTTCAAAGACACCCTTCTGAGAAGACTAGATATAACAAATGTTTATTTAAGCATTTAATGACCAAATAACTAATGTTTAAAGCTTTCAAAAATCAGGGAAACAGGTTTTAGAGTTGTCAGTTTATGCAAGGGCTAGTTCTTTGTAGCATTCATTCCTCTTCATCACATGGGTGAGGGTAACCCTGTGTACATGTCCTGGGGAGCAGCAGGTTGCAGGGAACCTGACTTATTTGTCTCTTAAACACCAAGTTGTGTTGCACTAGTGTAACCTGTGTGACAATATAAAGACTTTAGGTCCCATCAGTAAGTGAAAAGATCCAGTAATATGAGAATTTTCACAGTATCATATTGTAATTTGTGTATTTTATTTATTTTATTTTTTTAAAGATTTTTATTTATTTATTTGAGAGACAGAGAGACAGCCAGCGAAAGAGGGAACACAAGCAGGCTCCCAGTGGAGGAGCCTGATGCGGGGCTCGATCCCAGAACGTGGGGATCATGCCCTGAGCCGAAGGCAGACGCTTAACGACTGAGCCACGCAGGCGTCCCGTGTAATTTGTGTATTTTAAAACCATATTCAAAGATTCCGAAACTTCACTATTACCAATTATTTAAATAAGGGACATTTATTTTAAAGCACAGAGACTTGGGGCGCCTGGGTGGCTCAGTCAGTTAAGCTTCCGCCTTTGGCTCAGGTCATGATGTGGGGCGGGGGTGGGGGGTGGGTCCTTGCTCAGAGGGGAGCCTGCTGCTCCCCCTGCTTGTGCTCCAGCACACACGCACGCTCTCTCTCTCTGAGACAAATTAAAGCACAGAGACTTTACACTGAAAAAAGACAATGTTAAAATTATTGATAGATCAAGGGCTACAAATTTTAAACATATGAATTCATCCTTAAAATTTCAAAGGAATTTAATGGCAAATTATGATTCAAAATAAAGTTGTTTGCTTTCTGAAAAGCAAAACTTACTGTCATGAAAAGGAAAAAGAAAGAAAGAAAGAAAGAAAGAAAGAAAGAAAGAAAGAAAGAAAGAAAGAAAGAAAGAAAGAAAGCAACAAACCCCCAAGTAAATAATCGCTGAGGAGACGCTCTTGGTCAACCGTGAGATGTTCTCCAATATCCATTCTCCCTTTCACCTACAATCAAGTTTTAGCTGGACTCTGGGCACTTAAGGAAGACTTTATTTCCCAGTCTTCTTACAGTTGGGTGCAACCATGAGACCAAATTCTGGTTAATGCAACATGAGGGAAGGTGCTATGTGCCATTTCCACATTTGCACTTTGAATGATTGAACATGCACTGCCTTGGCACCTTTCCAGGAGCCCACTGCTGCAAGAAGGTGAGAAGGGGGAGAAACGCCTGGGTCAGAGAGATGGAGGCCACTCAATGGAGATGCAAAACCGCCCTCAGCAAGGCTGCTCACCTCTGAGCTGTAATCTGACAGACAAATGATCTGTTGCATTTCTGCCACTGTTTTTTTACCCCCCTGGTTTACTTGTGACAGATTCTTAGCCTGAACCCTAACTAATTCACCTGCCAAGCACTCAGAGAGGTGTGTTTAATTAGAGAAGACTCCTTGAGTGGATTTTGAGGAAGATGATCAGCCAGAATTGTCTAGAAGTTGGATATCTATATTTATATCTATATAGGAATATAGATATATATATATCTATACACACACACACACACATATGCAGTGGCACAGTGATCGGGATAATCCATAATAGATGGGATAATTAAATTGATTAAAGAAAGAGGGGTTCACCAAGAAAGTGATAAATAGCAATCAAGATTTTCTTCAACAGGTGAATGGATAAATAAGCAAATAAACTAGGGTATATCCAGACAATGGAATATTATTCAGCATTAGAAGAAATGAACTATCAAGCCATGAAAAGACATGGAGGAAACTTAAATGAATATTATTAAGTGAAAGAAGCCAAAAACAAAAGTCCACTACTGTGAGTCCAACTATATGACATTATGGAAAAGGCAAAACTATGGAGATCGTAAAAAGATCAGTCATTGCCAGGACTGGCAGGTGAGAACGGGCAGGCAGAGCACAGAGGATTTTTAAAGCACTGAATATGCTCTCTCTGATACTATAATGATGGATACAAGTCATTGTACATTTGTCTAAATGCATAGAAAGTACACCAGCAAGAGTGAACCCTAAGATAAACTACGGACTTTGGGTGATAATGATGTGTCAGTGTAGATTTGTCAACTGTAACAAATGCATCACTCTGGTGAGGGATGCTGATAATGGGGGAAGCTATGCACATGCAGGGGCAGTGGTTATATGGGAAATCTCTACCTTCCTTTCAATTTTAGGGTGACTAAAACTCCTCTAAAAAAAAATAAATTCTCCAAAAGCTCAAAATGTTCATTTAAATTAAGTGACTTCTATATGTACGTTATGCCTCAATAAGGTTGTTTAAAACAAACAAAAACAAATGGGAAAAAAAGAAAAGAAAAGAAAAGAAAAGAAAAGAAAAGAAAAGAAAAGAAAAGAAAAGAAAAGAAAAGAAAATGGTGAAGAGAAAGGCTCACATGATGGAAGAATCCCAGTCATTCACCACTGCTGACACCTGAAGAGGTCATGTGGTCTATTTCCCTTCTCTATAACACATGTATTTCCTACAAAATTTGGAGTTAGTAGCCATGTAACAGTTTCTTATACAGGAAAGTCACTACCTCACAACGGTGCTTATCTCTTTTTATTAAGATTAACCATTAGAAAATTCTTCTGTAGAGAGATCTGAAAGTCACCTCTCCTTAGTCTCTAATCAGTGGTTCAAGCTTTATCTTTAAAAGTGATAAAAAAAAAATAAGTTTAATCCTCTTATTATATAACATCCCTTTAAATCTTCCTTTGTCAGGCCTCCCTTTAAGCTCTTTATTTTCAAATAAACTTCCTCAGGGGTTTTTAACTTGACCCTTACCTCCCAAGACTTCCAAGCCTACTGCTGTCTTCAGTTTGTTGATACTCTTCAAATGTGCCCAGAATTGAATGCGCTACTGTAAGTACGTCCCGATGAGGACAGAGAAAAAAACTGATATCCACTGTTCTTGTTCTGGGCACTGTACATCTTATAACAGAGAATAAGATCAAATTATTATTATTATTTTTTAGATCTTTTGTTTCTTTTATCTGGTAGCCCTCCTTTATTATCTAAAACCAATTACCCTTACATTTTGTCTGAGATGGTATGAGCATGGGAGATTCTAGAAGCAGAGAAATAGGAAAAAAAAAAGATTTTGGTAATAATCTAATGCATGAAGTGAAGAGAAAGGGAGACATACAAGAAATGGTTTAGAAAAAAAAAAGTAGGTGTAGTAATGAACCGGATGCGAATAGTAAAAATAAATAAATAAATAAAATTTGAAAAAATAGAAAACTTCACTGAAATGAGTTTAAAACAGGAGATTTGGGAAA
>NW_024426552.1:59541881-59622078 GCF_017311325.1 Ursus maritimus
AGGGAGGAGGTATTAGGAAAAGATAGAGATTTTTTCAGTGCTGTTGAAATGTTCACAGCTAGTTTCTGCTTTACTTGATGGGGAAAGGAGAGAAATAAACTACTTTGGAAGGAGATCATGTTCAGATGCAAAGTGGGACAGAGAGAGGAACGTTTGTTTCTCTGTACTGTTCAGAACCGTGATGGGAGAGGAACAGATGGTATGGTGGTTCAGATAAGCACTTCAAGTGAGGCTGTTCTTATCCGAAGCTTATTCCAAACACCCAAGTTTCTTGAATCTGTGATATGACATTGGAAATATCACAATCAGGAAGCTTTCAAATGAGATTTCTGGCACTTCCTGAGGCAGTTGTATTCTCCAAAGACTGTTTTAATTAAGACTCAGGAGATTAATTCTCACTGCTGGTGGCTGTTATGGTATGAGCCCACACCTTCACCAAACAGATAAATTCAGGCAGGTAATTGAGCCAAAACATTTTAATATTGAGTCTCAAAGATTTATGGCTGTTTTCATCACCAAGACTGTACAGTTCAAGGAATTGTGCTTGAAAAAGCAAGAGCTAAGCCTCCACAAGGTGAAGAAACTAAAGGAAGCGTTTATGTTACAGAAGACTGACTGGCAGCATATAATAAAACATATCTGGCTTCAAATTCCAGCTCTTCGAACAATGGGTGACTTTGGGCGCGTTACTTTTTTTTTTTTTTTTTTTTAAGATTTTATTTATTTATTCGACAGAGATAGGGACAGCCAGCGAGAGAGGGAACACAGGCAGGGGGAGTGGGAGAGAAAGAAGCAGGCTCACAGTGGAGGAGCCTGATGTGGGGCTCGATCCCGCAAGGCCAGGATCACGCCCTGAGCCAAAGGCAGAGCACAACCGCTGTGCCACCCAGGCGCCCCTGGGCGTGTTACTTAATCTTCTGAGCTCTCATTTCAGAATTTGTTCGTAAATACATGCACTCTTGCACTCGTTACTTCCAAATTAATTAAGTGCCTACTACGTTCTGCACAGCTATTAAGACATGTCTCTGCTCCAGAGAGTTTACGGTCTAGCGGGAAGAAGCACGTTGGATTATGGTGTTCTCCTTACTTGTTTTAAAGGGCTTCCGTGCGCCAAGGACCGTGCTAAACATTTTATACAGTATTTGCTTATTTATATTGCACAGAAGCTCTATGAAGATATTAGTATCTTTGGTTACATAAGGAAACTGAGGATTAGAAAGTTTAAGTAATTTGCCCAGGTTAATACTTGAAATCAGGTATTTCTAAGCCTGGTGCTTCTGTTCGCAGTCTCTGTACCATGCTACTTATATCTAAGTGCTAGGTAGGGAATAAGAGGGGACTGGAGGACTCGCTGAGGGGCTCCCACACCAGGCCATAACCCAGGGAGTAATAATATTTAGTTCATAGAGTTTGGCAGAGGCTTTTATTTCCATAGTGGTTCAGGTGAAAGAAGAGCACACGTTAAAATTCTTTTTTTTTTTTTTTTTTTTAAGATTTTCTTTATTTGACACAGAGAAAGAGAGCGCAAAAGCACAGCACAGGCAGGGGGAGCTGCAGGGGGAGAGGAAGCAGCAGGCTTCCCCCTTGGCAGGGAGGATCCTGGGATCATGACTGAACCAAAGGCGGATGCTTCCCTGACAGGTGCCCCAGGAGAGCACACTTTAAAACTGGGTGCATAGCATGTCTAGTCTTGAACTCTCTGAGCACATAAAGAGGCTACTGAGCAAGCTAACAACGCAAGAAAGAATAGGGAACGGGGAGCATGTGGTCCCGGTACTCAGGAGCGGGAGGCAACTGTGTGAGATGGGGAAGGAAACGAGGAACCGGAGTGGAAATCCTTCTTTTGATGTAATCACCTTCCAAGAGTAGTAGAGGCCACTAGATATTAGAAAAGGCAGACTTACAGACTGGATTTAGGAGAAAGAAGATGCAGATTAATGATGTAACCAATGCCAGAAGAAAACAACAGGGATCAAAGGTCAACCTAGTACCTACGGAGTGCAGGAGATCGTAACTGGCTGTATCGGATGAACTCTGCTTTAGAAAGTACAGAAACAGTTTCTCCTAGTTATTAGTCACCAGAATACACTCACCATTTTACTGTTTAACTCACTGCACCGCACCTCCCTTATCCCACCACCATGCCCCTACCCGCCAACAGTTTGCCAAGCAACGTGACAGCACCGAGGTCCTCTCTGTGCCCAGCAGTACTTGCACGGATTCAGAGACAGCTTTCCGAATGGCTGTAGTCCCCCCCCCCCCACTCTGCTTTCATTTTCAATACCGTGTAATCAGTCCTCTGCTTTATAACTTTATTCTGCGTGGGCTCCAATTTTTTATTGGTAACAGTTTATACTTCTGCCCTTGAGCCCTAGTAGCAAAAGAACTACATACATTTTAATAAAGTGTTATTTGCATATATGCATGCATGTGTGTATATGTATGTGTACAGGTGTATGCATAATATGTGTATACACTATGTGTTATGTGTATGGCATATACACACACACACATACACAAAAAGATGGTTCTAAAAGGAACGAAGAACCAGAGAAAGAGGGACAATGAGAAGAGATGGAGCTGATACTGGAACAGGAGCTAAATGTGGGAAAATGTATAATAAAGCATAATTTATCAGAGACTGGTAAAAGAGAGTACTGGGACTTTGGGACATTTTGTGCTGCCAAGCATTAGTGAGGGTGGACAGTTCAAAAGACCAATTTCTTATTCAGATCAGGTATCAGCATTTGGTGTGTCATGGAGCAACCATTATGGATTCTCAGGCATCATATCTTTAGGAGTTTCAGGATTTGTATTTATCAAAGTGGAACTGAAGAATGAGATCCGGGATTTGGGGGCCACGTATCTACTGCCGTAATCAAGCACAATGGATAGGAAAACAATTCTGACATGGGCAAAATAAGCAGCCATTCTGTATTCAAAGTGTATCAAATGGGATTCAGGAAGCACAGTCCTAGTCCTGACCCTGAGATGAAGAAACAGGGACAGACCCAAAACCAAACCAAACCAAACAAAAAAACACATGTATTTATTTAAAATACTGATAACTGGTTGTTTACACAAACTGCTTCATTTCACCTTAAAACTGGCCTATATAAAAATGTAATTATCCTGTCTTATTTTATTTTTTTAAAGATTTTATTTATTTATTTGACGGAGAGAGATACAGCCAGAGAGAGAGGGAACACAAGCAGGGGGAGTGGGAGAGGAAGAAGTAGGCTCCCAGCGGAGAAGCCAGATGTGGGGCTTGATCCCAGGACTGTTGCTCTTTTTTCTCACCTTTCATCTCCTCACCCATTTTCAAATAGACTTTTTTAGATAAAAATCCTCTTTTCAAAATACATAAATGGCATAAAGCATAGAATAGTTTTCTTTAGTGTAATAGACCCAATGCAATGCCTACAAACTAAAGGAACTATTAACCTAGATTTATTTTTATTTTTATTTATTTATTTATTTTGAGAGAGAGAGAGCATGTGCATAGGGGGAAAGAGGCAGAAGTATCGGGAGAGAGAGAATCTTAAGCAGGCTCCATGCCCAGCATAGAGACCAATCTCAGGACCCTGAGATCGCGACATGAGCCAAAATCAAGAGTAGGATGCTTGACCAACTGAGTCACCCAGGTGCCCCTAGATTGGTCTTTAAATGTGTAACAGATAACAGATACTGGACAGATTGAGAATAAAAGGTATACCTACAATTGTTAACACTGTAAAATATACAACCCTTTGGAGAAGTAATAGAAATTCCAAAATCAGAATGATACCCCTAGTAATATTAGCCAAGAAAGGACAAAACAAGTGTATTCATCCTTCACCAAATATTTATTAAGCACTTCCATTATATCAAGGACTGTTTAAATCAGTCAAAAGTTAATTAAAATTTATCTATAGTAATCAAAAATTAGAACCAATCTAAATGTCTAAAAATAAAAGACTGATCTAGTGTGGCACATTAATTTAGTCAAATGGTATGAAGGCACTTTACATTAAAATATATACAAATATGAAAGCTCCTGAAAATGGTTAGGCAATCATGTTAAATAGAAAAGCAAACCATAGGGGTGCCTGGCAGCTCGGTCATTAGAGCATCTGACTCGATCTCGGGGTTGTGTGTTTGAGCCCCACGGTGGCTATCGAGATTACTTAATGAAAAAAAAAAAAAGCAAACTTGCCCACTAGCATCTCAACCGTGTAATATATATGTTCACATGGACATTGACTTGAAGGAAATCTTTTAGAAAGTGAACCAGTTTTTATTAAAGTGGTGATATAGTGCATGATCCTTCTGAAGATGGTGTTTAATATGGATAGTATAGTACCTTTGTTCAATAAGAAAAAGAGGCCTCATTCCCTAATTACACTTTGTGTGGATGTGATGGCATTTACCTACATGAGAGGCTTCTTAAGGTTCACGGTGATTCCATTCCCACAATGTGGCTGCCTGAGGTCTGACCCTACGTGCATACCAACTGCACGGAAGAGTATATAACCCTTTGGAAACTGCTGATACTTTCAGCTCTAATTCTTTCTCCAGGGGGATATTTGAAAGTGGCTCCTTTGCTGATTTCATAAATTTTCATTTTCAAACTTTTCCCCTCAGTCTCTTTCTAATGAACTTTCTTAAGAAAAAAAAAAAAAATCCTTCCTGAAGTTTCAGGCTGTAGTACTACCCCTGGGTATGACTCCCATGTGAGGGTGTCAAATGTAATTACATTGTTCTCTCTGTTACTTAATGACTCACCTAGGTGTACAAGTCCAAGATCATCGCCTCCCTACTAGGCTGCCGAGTTAGCTATTTCAAGGAACAACTATTCATGTTATCCCATCAAAATTATTTTAAACCATACCCAGAAAATATTAAAAATAGTAATTCTCACTTAATTAGACCCTTCACCCAAGGAAATCCAAGCATTTTACAAGATTTCTTTATCAGTCATTTGCATAACACATCCAAGAAACAGGTGAGCAATATTAAAAATCATACTTCTACTTCTTTAATCATACTTCTTTAAAAAAATAGTATAGACTCATCCTCAGTTCCTTCTTTCTCTTCTTATAGCTTTTCAACTTATTTGAAGATTCCAATGGAATCTGACAAAAGGATGCAGAATCCAGAACTAGATAACACAATAAACATTTGATTTGAGGGGAAAGGCAAACAAATAAAGAGGATATATTTTTCTGGATACAAAAATGTTCCTTTCCTTCTGAAAATCCTCACAGCCTATACACTTATTCCTCTGCCTCATCAATCATCCTCATCTATAAAGTACCTACAAACATGTAATCAATGAAGCAACATGTGATGGAAATTCTGAGACCTAAGCAAAAGCCTTGTCAACCTTACAGAGGTCAAAAGGCACAAAGGGAGAGGCAACCTTGTATCCCTGTGTGGGAGGCATCCTCCTTCAGCCTATTTGGCTTGAAGGGACACTTGTGAGGTCATGTTGCTCAGTGATAGTGCTGCCAGCCCTAGAATGATTGATTCCTATAACTCACTGTCTATTTTGTTTACCACTGTACGCCCAGCACCTACAACAGTATATCTTGCCTATAGTAAGTGTTTAGCATTAACCCGTATTTGTTACATGAATGAATCTACAGTACTTTTGATTTACGGATCACAAACAGATTTTCTCAGCTTGTAATTTAAATATGTTGTCCAGTGAACAGACTTTGATAATAATTTGAACAAACTGGCTATAAAGAGTATTTTAGAAAATATCTGGGGTAAACTGGAATAGGTACATGTAGTGAATATACTAACGGCCCCCCAAAAGAATACCTAAGTCCTAATTCCCAGTACCTGTGAATGTGACCTTATAAGAAAATAGGTTCTTTGCAGATATAATTAAAAATCTTAAGATGAGATCATCCTTTAGGTGGCCAGTGACTAGTGTTCTTAAAAGAGAAGATATAGAGAGAAAAACCACACAGTTAAGAAGGCTATCCACAGACAGAGACAGAGATTGGAGCTATGCCTCCATAAGCCGAGGGACTCCTCCAGCTAACAGAACCTGGAAGACAGAAAAGATTCTCCTTCAGAGCCTTCAGAGGAAGTGCCTCCCTACCACACCTCCACTGTCTTAAGACACCTAGTTTATGGTAACGTGTTGTGGCAGCTCTAGAAAACTAATATAGGCCTTACAATAGAGGATATTAAGAAAAAAATGAATTATTGCTGTTTGTGTTAGGTGTAATAATGGTACTGAGGCTATGCAGGAACAGATTTTATAGTTAAAAACTTCATTATTTAGGGATGAAATATATGTTATCTTTAACTGACTTTAAAATTCATCATCCAAATATAGATGATGTGACAAAATGATAATTATTATAGAATCCAGGAATTGAATATTTGAGTTTTTACTATATTATTCTATTATTTCCTGTGTATTTGAAAATAATAAATAAAATGCTGAAAGTAAACACTTCCTCAAGCTGTCTTATATCACGATGTTTAGTTCTTTAAAATAACAATCAGTTCTCCAAAATAGACACTCAATTTTACAAATCATCTTCCAATGTCTAAAAGGAAAGCTCTAATCTCCATAATTTTTCCTTCTAGGCTGTGTGACTGGCTTATTTAATCTTTTCACAACTCTGCTCTATGCATCTAGCTGTCCAGCTTTCAAAATCAAATTGAACGCTCTTCATGGTACCTCTTCAAATTTTTCTTTTTCTCAGGTTAAAATCATTGATTCAACCAGTGAAAAATCAATAGGTTTCTCCTAAATTCTATGTCTGATTCTACCCCAAAACTTCATGAACTGCTGTACAGAACAGCCACTACAAATCTCGACACCCCTCCGACTTCCCTTAAACATTAGGTGCTAAGCTGGTGATTGTTCTCATGCTTCACGGTCAAGTCCCCTCCTCCAACGATAGCCTGTCTCCTCAGCTTCTCAACAGAGCTGATTGTCTAACTCAGAGGGATGAGAGCAAAGTTTGACAAATTGCCATTTACTTTACTTCTACTAGAAGGCGATCCCAGCAAATGAAATTTTCTTTCTGGTATTCCTTGGTTCTCTCTCGTCCATTTGCTGATCTTTGCTAGAGGGACAGAGCAGTCCATTTGCTCTATTTTATCACCCAAAAATTTTCTCATAATTGTCTTTTAGTGACACCACCCTCTGGCCAACAGAACGTATCTTTCGATCACTCAGGCCCCAGTACCATCATGGGTATTCCCTTGTCTAGAGAGAGAGACATCTAGTAATAGCTGTTCTTCATCCTTTTATGGCCCTTATCCTTGCAGAATTATATGTTAGATGGCTTAATCCCTTTAAGGGTTATTCTCTGTGTTTTGTGTGTGTAATGTAGACAAATCACAGATGGGCTTCATAAAGTGCATGGCTGGCATTATTACAATAGGAAGACTACTTCTTCCTACCTGTCCTGCAGTAGACGCTGAGGAATCAGGCTCCATAAAGTCCCCCTCCCACCCTTTCCCATCATACCACACCACCACTGATCTGTCTTTTGCAGCCATTCCTTCCTTCTCCTTCCATTCTGTAACAAATTTAAGTCATGGATTATTTTTTCCGGAAACATGCAACCAATGTTTTATCCTGATAACTTCTATCACAATTATCAAGGCGCTAAAAGGGTCCTCCTTGAAAAGCAAACTTGGGTTTGCCATTCTGCTTCAAATACATCTAACGTCAAGCCCCCTTCATAGTGAGGTGTCTATATCATCACCGAAGCATTTGTTTAGGATTCATGAAGTTACTTACATTATGAATGTCTTCCAGTAGTACCTACACACCTACTTGTTAATTACACTTAGGTATTGTCTCTTGCACTGCTCTTCACACAGGTAGAATCTTCTCATTTTTCTGGTTTCAATTTAACTGCTCCTTGGAGTGGTCTTACCTGACCACACAATCTAAGGCACACCCCCCAGGCATATTTTTATCATAGTGTTAACCAGATTATGCACTTACACAGTATTTGTGGATTGAAATTTAATTTCAATTGGCTCAAAGCTCCATGTCTATTTTCTTCATTACCATAAACCTAACACAGTACCAGATACACCACATACATATGGTTAATAAGTATGTGTTAAATGAATGAGTATAGCATACATTCAAAGCCCAGCTTTACCCCGCTTAACTGATGTCTGATATTTATATTTTAGGTCCAAGCTATTTTCCTTTCATAACAGGATTTTCCTCTTCTTCTCCTTCTCTATTTTTCTTTCACTTCTCCTATCTCTCCTCTTATTTCTCTTGCTTTACCATCTTGCCCTTCCCTTCGTTTCTTCTCTCTTCTCTGTCACCCTATTTATGAATTTTATGGGTTACAGCTCACATCTGGAAGAGATAGCCCCATTTGATATCTATTAAGTATTGAACAATGGAACTGAGAGTTGATTCACATTTTAAAGGGTCATAATTTTCAACCACAAAGTTTTGCTTAGCATCCCAATGGCTGTGATTTTGAAAGGAACCAAAATTTAGTCATGCTGGTACTATTTCAAAGGAGACTGTAGAAAAAGCATTCTGTATTCTATTAATTTATGTTAATTATATGCAACAGTGTCACTATGTTTGTACACGGTAAATACAAGTTAATTTTTGTTTGCTTGTTTATTTTTGGAAAAAGTAGTATAAGCCAGTCCTAAAGTATAAAATATGGGATGTACAAGTTCAGTAGAGCCTGCCTTCAAAAGTGAGAGAACATCATTCTTGTTAGTTTCCCTAAATTTGGTTGTGGTGGTGGTTGTTGTTTAAATCCTCTTTATTGCATGTGGGCCATAGTTTTTCCTACTCAACAAAACTCTTCTTCTTCTTCTTCTTTTTTATTTAAGATTTTATTTATTTATTTGACAGAGAGAGCTGGAGAGCACAAGCAGGGGGAGTGGCAGAGGGAGAGGGAGAAGCAGGCTTCCCGCTGAGCAGGGAGCCCAATGTGGGGCTCAATCCCAGGACCCTGGGATCATGACCTGAGCCGAAGGCAGTCACTTAACCAACTGAGCCACCCAGGCACCCCAACAAAACTCTTCTTGAAGAGGTTGCAAAGTACTAGAGAAGACATCCTTCAGAAAAGCATCTGTGATGATATCTGATGACGAATCAGTGTTGCCAAGGCTAATAATACATTAATCATTAATATCATTAGAATAGTTACAACTCAGGCACTGGAATCAGATGGATCTGGGTTGAGTGAAGTTTTCTCCCTACTAATCATGTCACTTTGTGCAAAGTCTTGAGCTCTCCAAGCCTCACTTTCCTTATATGTAAAATGAGGGTAATGATGCTATCTACCTGATAGGGCGATTGAATGGGCCCCAAAATTGATTATTGCAATACTGGGTAAGTATAAAGAGTGCGTATTCAGTTAAATGACAGCTACTACTATCACTGTGATTCTCCTATGTATTGCTATGTTGCTGTGGTGGCAGTGGTGATCGCTTTGTTCTTGTGAAGTGTGAAAAGAATGTGGCAAAATAAGGGAGGTCAATTCTAAGTGCTGTCAAACAGAAAACACGTCAAGTAAAGCAAATGTGGGTACCGTAAGAAAACTAGTCTGGACTCTTAAAAGAAGATTAACATTAATTCTCTCTTTACTCATGAAGGAAGCTGGAAGCATTTGGGCAAGCAGCTTCTCAGTAGCCCATCCAGTATCTCCTACAGGCTCTTTCAAATGATAAATTGAGGAACCACTTGGGAAGTATCAGCCCCATCATGTTGCTTCGGGGATTAGTGAAACCATCTGGATTAAGAAAGTAATAAAAATGTTCAACAAATTCAAATCCAAATAAACGTCATGTTTCATAAAAATGTGAATAAATTTAGCAATTAATTCTATGTAAATTTTTCATTATGCTTTATAAGCTTTCTCATGGAAATTTCACAAACAAAGGATATTAAACCTTCTTTTGAAAATATCTTCTTGGGGGGAATTATAGTCTTTTTATGCAAGATTAAGATATTCAGAGAAAAATCAGCAGAAACATTTGCTTTTCTCTCACATCCTCAAGTAAAAACACAAGATTCATTTACTTATTTAAGGAAAACAAAAGGAAATCTAAAAGTTACAATATATTCTCAGAGAAGTTACAAGTAAAATATAAATCTGGATCAATGTTAATACCATAGAGGTAAAATTAGCTGGAAATTCCTGCTTATTTTAAGTTTTGTTAGGCTAGAGATAAATTGCTATATGGATATCATTAAGTTACACTCCTGATTACCAATAATTATCAGCAATTGCCAATATACAAAGTACGTATCCCAAAATTTCATTTATAATTCAGTCATTTAGAACTGGCAACATGCTTTTCCCATAGAAACACTTTTATAATTTGTGGGTAAGTTCATATGTAAGGCTACAAATGCTACATTTATATAAAATCATTTTGAAGTATTTTACATCTATAGAAACTAATTAATATATAATTTTTCAATAATAAAATAAAAATAAGTCTAAATTGGAATAAAAAGTATTATTTTATATTTATTTAAAATTGTATGTATTAGAGAAATGATGGTAAAACTTAAAAGGGAAGAGAGCTGTGCTATCTTTGGTAGAGTTTCTGAATAAGCCATAAATATGGGTATTTTTAAGGACTTCAGAGATTAGGCAAGATTTTCTCTTTCCCTAAATAATTTCATATCTTACAGATGGTACAGGTAGTTTTTCAGAACCAATTTAAATATTATCAGGTATTGACTAAAAAATGTAATAGAGAAAAAGAGAGGGTAACCGATTTACAAGGAAATGGGGGTGTGGTATGGGAGGAGATTTTAAATAAGCATGTACAAATGTCTGGAATCAAAGGAGATTAGCTGGGAAAAAATTTTTGGGCTTCATGCAGAGAATGATAGAGATGCAGAATTGTGTATAATCCTTTGGCAGCAAATTAAGGAAGCGTTGGGGCAGAACTAGGGGCCGACTTGTTCTACAAGCTGTCGACAAAGTGGCAGGGATGTTTCTTCATGACATTTTGGTTGACAAACAGAGAATGCACACACATTGCATGAAGAAAAACACTTAGAAGCCTCTGCTCTGGTATACTACTGAGCCTTTCAGGCTTGCAGGTAAAACACGTTCACTTATCTTTACCAGGTTAATATGCAAACCTTCTGAACTTACAAACACTCAATATTATCCAGTCCTCTCTAGCCATGAATTAGGTATTGGGTTTTAGCTTTTTAGCACATGATGAGTCTGCTTCTTAATTAATAGGACAGAAACCAAATGGGTGGGGAAAAGGACACTTCATATCATATTCACACATACTGCAGGGCTATGCTACTGCAGCTCTTTTCATCTATTTCAAAATTTGTTTGATTTCTGAGTTTCCTATCAGACAGGAGACCTGGTGGGAAGTCCAGAGAGACTCTATGAATCACCTTTTCCCTGTAATGCAATAGTGCTGTCCCTAGTCTGTAGGCTGTGTCACCTTCAATTAAACAGTGGCTCAATCAGTGTGAAGACAGCCTTCGTATTGTTACCATAGAAAGGTTTCTCCTTTGTGACTAAGCCTTTTCCAGCTGTTGAGATGTTCACCAATTGCTGCCTCAGCTCCTTGGAACCCACTCGGCTTGCGCGCGCCGATGCGTTCACTGTACTAGTAATTAATGCCGTTAGCTTTGTAATTAAAAAAAAAAACTTTCTGCCTTTATACTCAGGGTGATAATGCTTCAAGTAAAAATTAATTAAAATGAGATGAATTGCCTTCAGTTAAACGAAACGGAAAGAGAAAGGGAGGGGTAAAGGGAGGAGGAACCTGACAAAGAGTTTGTAGCCTTATTCATGAAGCAAACTGAGGAGGCTGGGCTTGCAATTTTCTCCTGATTCTTTTTCCTTTGCATTACAGTCTGGGTTAATGGAGCCAAAAGCTATCAGCTGGGGAGGGAATACAAGGAAGCTCCACTTTTCCTCGACCTGACCGTGGGTCACTCTGAAGACCACCAATATGAACGCCCATGTTTGTTCAAGTCCCCCTTCAATTTTCCCATATTGGTCTGTTTGAGGTAATGGGCTGTGAAATTGGCTTTTATATTATTATTAATTAGATCTGATGCCTGATTTTTTTTTTTTTTTTTTTTTTTTTTTTTTTTTTTATTTTTGTTTAATTGTGTGCCTGTTTTTTTTTTTTTTTTTTTTTTTTTTTGTAAACACTTGAGGCAGTGAAAAGGTCTGGTTCTTTTCACAGGACAAAGTCCTGACAAACTCAATCACTGATTATAGCAGAGCACGAGTGAGAAAACGGACTCCTTCCCATCCTGAAGCATAGGCTTGGTGAGAGACCAGTTCTGCATCTTCCGCTCTCCTGATACAGGGCATGCAGAAAGAGTGAAAAACATTACCCGTGTCTTCCAAGAACTGATACACTCACTAGAAAACCAACAACTAAGTTGCATGAACTACTTATGAGCACACAATGAAAGGCTAAAAGGCTCTGACAGTCTGTGTGAAATGCAAGTCTATATAAAGAGAAGGGGCACATTGGTGTGGAGAAGTCAGTAGTGACTTCGTGGCGAGAATAAACCAAAGGGGGAGAAAAGCAGAAAAAAAGACACATTTAAGGAGGAAAGAACTTTCACCACAGCTGAGAACATACAATTTCTATATCTCTCAGTCATCAGTCAAGAGGGGAAAAAAACATGTCAGCAGGTTAATGATCCTGGTATTTCTTAGGCACTCTGGGAGGCTTTTGTATTCTAACAATATGTAAAAGACTCCTTTGGTTCTGTTTGGTGTTCTATAGATTGTCAAACTTTGAATATTCTACCCTTTTAAGCCTTCAGTCTCTGATATGCATTCCTTACATTTTCAGCCAGAAACACAGGGGCGCCTGGGTGGCTCAGTTGGTTAAGCATCTACCTTCAGCTCAGTCATGATCTCAGGGTCCTGGGATTGAGCTCCACATGGGGCTCCGTGCTCAGCGGGGAGTCTGCTTCTCTCTCTCCCTCTGCCAATCATCCCTGATCATTTTTTCTCTCTCTCTCTCTCTCTCAAATAAATAAAATCTTTAAAAAAAAAAAAAAGAAAAAGAAACACAGTTTGTAGATGTAAATCATTATATGGTTCATCTTTCAAGGTTAGGGCTCTAGCCTTGGTGCATGAACTAAGCACATTTAGAGAAATATACATTGAACCAACAGCACTCTGCATGAGTTTTGAAATTAGTACAAGAAGAGCTGCTGGAGAGCCTTCAGATCATCTCTCATAAGTACTACATATAGTCCTCCAATTCCACAGTCATCCCATGTTTGGGCCCATTTCACTAGCATTGCCAGGTAACAGCTTTCCAAGAAATTGGTAGTAAGCGTGACCATATGACTTACTTCTTCAACGTCTGTTACAGATTGTAAAATTAGATTCCTTAGACTTAAGAACAAAATTGACATTCTCTTAGTGAAGCCATCTGTATTTGTGCAAAGGGAATTTGTAAAAGTCCCTTCAACCAAAGATATTTAGAGAAAAAAAATGTTCACTTGCTCCATTCAATATCTAGATGGAAAGCCTGCTGACAATCTATTGAGTCCTATAGAAGCTGCCCAGATGCTTTATAAAGGTCTTGGCTTGGTGGAGCATCTAATCATAGGTCCAGCTAGTTCAGCTAAAGAAAGAGATGGTCTGAAGAGCTTTATTTCCCCTCTCTTCTCCTTTTTTCTTTTCTTTCTTTTTCTTTCTTTCTTTCTTTCTTTCTTTCTTTCTTTCTTTCTTTCTTTCTTTCTTTCTTTCTTTCTTTTCTCTCTCTCTCCCTTCCTTCCTTCCTTCCTTCCTTCCTTCCTTCCTTCCTTCCTTCCTTCGTTCCTTCTTTAGCAGCAGGGTAGATGTGCTACCTGAGACAAGAAAGGTCCTGAGTCTCAGATGAGCACAGGTCTTAAACACCAAGAAAGTAGAGTTGTTAGGTTAAATGAAACTAGCTAGGTCTTTGATGGATGTCAGGTGGCCTCAGAGCACCCGCTGAACTACTCAAACCAGGAAGGGGCCTGTAGCAACTGGAAGCATCTTTTTGCTACATTAGCAAAAAATTAAAAAGCAAAGGACGTTTATTTACCCCACCTGCCTTTCAGATGTATGGACCACTTCAACTTGTGTGGCACTGACAAAGGTAAACAGTTGATTCTTTCTCTAGCCTTCTTTAAACATTCCTCAGAACCTTGTAGAAAAGAAAACCACCATTTAGAATACCTGAGAGCTTGCAAGAAAAAAGGTGCAGCCACATTTTAATTAAGAAATTATGGACTAGATTATGACAAGAAAAGATGGACCTTGAAGTGATGAAGCGGTGTGGGGAAAAATGGGCCAGAATAGAAATTATAATACATTACTAGCTTAAGGTGAATTACTGAAATCCTGTGACCTCTATGAATTCCATGCTGCAGTTCAGTTTGTAATGGTCATGTGGTTTACCTGATTCTCCCCTCCCAGTTCCAGAAGGCATAGCAACATGCTCTGTGAGCAGCAGAAAATTCTCCTGCTGACTGTAGATTCTCCACTTGAAGTTCTGGATTTACAATCTGGTTTGAGCAAAGAACTGCTGACTGGTAGCTGGCCCCTGCACGACTACCGGCTGCAATACCTTAAGACTTGGCCCTTAGAAACAGATACAGTGAGATCAGAGATCTGGGAGTGGGGTGCGCTGGACACGAACTACCTCTATGCACACTCTTTCTCTGATAGTTCGGTCTCCTCTTGTGTATGTTGAACAGGGGCTTTTCTTAGGTGTTTACAGGTCTGATCACAGATCCCATGGATTGGAGAGTATAGGCTCATTCATTTTTCACTTGAACTTCACTTGGGGCATGAATGTTAGAAGAAAGAAGAAAGAACGAAAGGGCATACACAGAGAATGATACATGAAATGAACAAATACTGACTGAAAAGATAAAAAGGTGGAACTTGTCAAAAAACAAACAAAAACAAACAAACAAACAAACAAACATGGTGAAGGACATTATGGCTAGCTTTAAGACTTCATTCATTCATTTAAATAACAAATCCCATTCCATCAAAAGAAAATGGTTTCTTGTTTAAAACTCAACCACAGAATTACCATCAGAGCTGACTGCATTAGTCCTGTTGAAGTATATTATTAGAAAAGAGAGAAATTTTATTCTGTGTTAACCAAAAGATAACAAAAACAAGGTCTCTTCTGAAAAATAAAATTTATTTTTTCTTCCACATCCCAATTTTTAATTCTCTGCTCTTGAATTGAGGACACAAGTACTTGGATTTCTTGATATTGAAAATGGAAACCGCTATTTTTTGCAGAACTTTTTTTCTATCACTTTCAACTCTGAAGTGTAATACACATCTCAAAATTACGTTTCATGGAATGTGTGGGTGCTTTGGGAAATGTTTGGGATATTTTAGATGATAATATGCTCTTTGGAAATTGACAGTCCACGCAAACATACTAAAAGCTCTGAGTTGTCCTGTAGAAAAAAGGCTTTTAATTGGTATCCACCAAACTTTATTTTTTAAAGATTTTATTTATTTATTTATTTATTTATTTATTTATTTGAGAGCAGGGGGGAGTGAGAGAGAGAGAGAGCACAAGAGGGGGAGGGTCAGAGGGAGAAGCAGACTCCCCACTGAGCAGGGAGCTTGATGCAGGACTCAATCCTGGGACTCCAGGATCATGACCTGAGCTGAAGGCAGCTGCCTAACAGACTGAGCCACCCAGGTGCCCCGCCACCAAACTTTTTGACCATGAATGTATATATATATTTTTAATGGAACACAATTATGTTTCTGCAGAACAAATATTCTAAGAGACATGACTTGGGACATGTTATGCCATTACAGTGCAAAGACTACAGACCAACCACTCAAGTAGGTCAACATTCAAGTTTCTGTTTTCTTGCCAAAGCATGCTCTTATTAACTTAGAAATCATACATGCACATGCATGAATGCATGGAGAGGAAAAGATAGGAGAAAGGGAGGGGGAGGAAGAGAGTAAGGAAGAGAGAGACAGAGAAAGAGACTCAGAGACAGAGACAGAAAGGAGAGAGAGACAGAGACTGATTTTGCCCTAAGCCTTAAATAACTTAGTCTCCAAATCTTTGTTGTTTTATATAACAATAATGTGTATAGGTAAAGAAAAAGAGGAAATGACATTTGAAGATCTACTATGCGTCACTCACTTTAAAAAGGTACATTATATATGTTACTTCATGAAGTTACTAGAATATTTATTACAAAATCATTTTTTTGTCTGAAGAGATCAGAATAAATCTAAGATGTGGCCTTACTATGTAGACAGTAGTATACCTCCATATTTCCTGTGATGTCGATATTCTGTTTTTACATTTAAATTAAGTAAAGGGCTGAAGAATAAATTCTGTATAAATTATTTTAATCCAGTTACTGTGATGGGATTTAGACTAAAATGTGTCTTCCTTTCCAGCTTTTAGATCGCACATCCAAACACCACTCTTTTACACATGAGTCAACATATGTGAAAACGCCAATAGGGACATAGTAGGTGTCCAGTAACTGTCTGTGGTGTTTATTATTAATATTATTAGTATATCTGCACACCACTTGTGTTTCTCCACTCTATACTGATCATCATCAAAAAACTAAGGAAAAGTAGAGCTCAACTCACTGGTAACTAGAAAAAAGAAAGGCTTGCTTTTTGGTGAAACATTACTTTTTCTTCATTTTATTTCCCTTTACAAAATACTTTTATTTTTCTATATTTGGTTTATAATTAGATTTTTTAATGTTATCAATTTATGATTTTAAATCTGCTGTGCATTTTCTTTAAAACACACACACACACACACACACACACACACACACACAAATTACCCAAGTTGTACTGGTCAGAAGGTTGGGAACAGGATTCATTCCAGCCCATTAATGTATAGTATAAAGGGTAAACTTCATTGTTTCATATATCTATGTTTTGAAATTCACATTAAATCTAAAAGAGAAGAATACTATATACTAAAAGAAAAAAATGGAAAAAAAAATGATTATCCATGCCCCTTACTCCCAATGCTGACCTCCATTTTGACACTCAAACTTCAGTGCTGGAGCCCACCTTGATTTCATTTGTGAAATGTTAAACTACATAACATTAAGTAATGGCTTTTTTATAGCCCCCAGTTATTAAATGAGTAAGATAAAAAGCATCCCCCAAGATCATAAGATGATAGCAAATGCATGATTGTAATTGAAAATCTACTGAATGCTATTTAAATGCTTACTTAACACCTTTTGGGCTCATACATTGCCGTTAACGTTACAGTATTTGGAAAAGGTCCATTGTTTAAAGTTTTTTATCTTTATATATTTGAATAAGAAATAATACACGAATTCAAGAAATATTCAGAAAAAAATTCCTTTGAGCTACACTTTGAGTATGTTACTTCACCTACACGCGCCTTAGATTCTGTATTTGTAAAGCAGAAGAGCTATTCTAGATGATTTACAAGGTCATTTCTCTTTCAAACATGCTCTGCCTCTGCAATTTAAATAATACACATTTTTTTTCAGACATAACATTTGCTATTTCAAAATCTGGAATGTAAAAACTCAAGACACTAAAACTACTTTCTGATGGTAACGTCAAAAACATGCCTACATGAATAAAATGTAGTAGGAATACGAGGGCTAGTCCCGTCTTAACATTATATTAAATCCACTCTCCAAAAGTCGGCCTTCGGCTCAGGTCATGATCTTGGAGTCCCAGGATTGAGCCCCGCATCAGGCTCCCTGCTCCATGGGGAGTCTGCTTCTCCCTCTGCCCCTCAACCTGCTCGTGTTCTCTCTCTCGCTCTCTCTCTCAAATAAATAAACAAAACCTTAAAAAGAAATCCACTCTCCACTCCTCCTCACAAAGACTTAAGCAAAGGTGAGCCTAACAGCTGTATCAGTGGCAACGTATAGACCCTATAAGTAGAGTGCTCCTCTTATCTTAATATGTGTAACTCTTTGTTCAATGTAGTGAACATGAAATATCCAAATCCGTAGTGGTTTGGTAAATTTTACACTTTTTTGTTTTCTCTCCTCTTTTACTTAGCCTCTATGGTGGCAATGCTAATAATTGTTGATAATCTTTGAGCAACGCAGAAAAAATAAAAGGAGAGCCAGAAGCTTCGCCATTTGTACAATGTAATGAAGTATGGAATGGAACACTTAGCACAGTGCCAAGTACACGAGCTTCATACATGTCCCCTGGCCCAACTAATACACAGGTATTGTAATTACAGGATATCTACTTCCATTCCCTTCATTTGTTTTCACCATCATTTACTAAATACTCACACTAGCATTTAGTCCTCACAAGAAACCCTCGAGACGTTGTTAACTCTATTTTATATATGAAGAAGTTGAGGTTCAAAGAGGATAGTAAGTGGCCAAAGGTCACACAACTCACTGACCAGGACTCAAACCCAGGTCATTTAACTGTGAAGCCCATGCCTCTATCACTGCGTAATTCGACAACGTACTAAACAAGTTCTCATGTGTGTCTTAGAATTGATGGAGGGACAGGGTATCAGGTGGCTGACATTTAAAGGCCAGTCCAAAGAAATTCCTCGAGGAAGGTTTCTGAGCCTTGGCACTACTGACATTTTAAAATGAATAATACTTTCTTGTGAAGGACAGCCGTGTACATCGTAGGGTAATTAACGGCACCTACAGCTCTACTCACTAGATGTCTTAGCATTCAGCACTTCCCCCACCAAGACGTAACAACCAAAATTGGTTCTGGATCTCACCAACTATTTCCTGGGGGCGAAACAGCCCAGATTCTAGAGAAATGATGCCTTTACCATGACCACCTGAATAAGTGATGCCCGCAAGGGTCCAGTACTTACAACTGGCCTTCTGGGGCCTGGATCTCCTAGTTCTCTCCTACCAAGGGATTAGTTCCCTCAAAGGTTCACTAAACAACAAAGCATTTTGGCCTTCACTAAGCTAATCAAGTTCTTTTGATCATGGCAGCGTTATTTTGATCCTGCCTGACATTTTTGAAAAATGGCTAAGATTCTAGAACAGAAGCACAAAATAGCTGTAATTCTGAAAACATTTTTCTGAATTTTTTACTATCCCTGCATAATTGTGATCTGCTTCAACACAGATGGGCCCTGACTTAAGATGGTTCGACTTAACGATTTTTTGACTTTACGATGGTGCAAAAGCAGTAGACATTCAGTAAAAACCATACTTTAAAGTTTGAATTGTGATCTTTCCATGGGCCAGTGATATGTGGTAGGATACTCTCGTGATGCTGGGCAACAGCTGTGAGCTGCAGCTCCCAGTCAGCCGGGTGAGAATGAGAGTGAACAACCGATACACACTCGCAACCTCTCAGGACCCACACCACCATATTGTTTTTCACCTTCAGTACAGAGTTCAATAACTTATACCAGATATTCAATACTTAATCATAAAACAGTTGGCTACCATGTTCTGACCACGTTTAAGGTAGGTGAGGCTACGCTACGACATTCAGTAGCTTAGGCGTATTACATGCATTTTCAACCTATGATATTTTCAATTTACGATGGGTGTATCAGGATGGAACCCCAACATAAGTTGAGGAAAACCTGTACCTGTCCTGACTGCTGAAGGGGGTTACTCATACGTGGGACCAGGACTAAGCAAACAACATTTTCTAAGTCTGAGTTCCCCCTGGCTCACAGCTCAGGTGCAAGATACCCAGGAAGGGAAGGAATGAAAAAGAGGAAGAAGATAACTGTGTCTAATGCCTTTTACAAAACCTATTTAATGGGTGGTACTAGAGACCCTTCCCTATGTTGTCATGTCAGTGTCACCATCAGTTTCATGTACGGCAGTCACCTCTCCTCTTTGTGCCCAGTAAAATCAGCCTATGAGATTCTAGTCCACCCACCCTCCTCTAAAATTAGCTAAGAAAATATAAACCTGATATCAAAGCAGTCATATGTACTGGCATTTGCTGACTTCAGCAGAAAATGCACTCAAAATAGAAATGAAATGATGACATGGTTATCTTTTGTTTTATTTTGGAGAGCAGCAATGATAAGCTAGTCTGTCTGCAGTCTTAAAAACAGATGGAGTTTTGTGCTTTTATTTTCCCCCTCACCCCATGCATCATCAACACGACATCCTATAATCATAACCCAATTGACAAGGTTTTGATGATTCACAAGGCCGAGAGTGAATTCAGCTTAGCTCTCCCTATGTAGCTGAGGATAGCAATGCTTTTAGAAACTATGAGTAGTAGACTTGCATTGTGTCATGTCACCCGTGATAGTCTAAATCTAGAATAAAGAGAATCTATTCCAACTCTTCTTCTGTGAGGGTTGCTGACCTCACCACAGGACTATGAAATAGATATAGAATTCTCCACTGGGAGAGTGAAGTGGATGACTTGGGGTCCCAATCATGATATACTGCCGAATGAATGTTCAAGTGGAAACACACATGCACACACAGCCATATGTCTCTGTCTTGATAAAGTTCACTTGCTAAACTATAGAAAACTGAAGTGACTTCCTGGCTCACTAAGCTTTGGAATTATAACTTGAGTTCCACAAATCCTAGAATACAGGATCCAGAACATATGTTTAAAGAAAAAGAAAAAAAAAATAAAGAAAAAGATTGGTGAAATCAGATCTATTGAAAGCCAGGAATCCTATTCTTAAAATCCTAATTAAATTTGAGACAAGATACTATATTAAGAAGTATGTTATTTGATTTATTGAATAAATTAATGGTACCTAAGTAAAAAATGATTTAAATTGTTAAATGATTGAAGCAGAGAAGATAAATTAACTTGCAAAACAATAAGAAGCACCTAAGTATATAAAAAAAATACACCTTCCAACTAGTGGTGGAATACAAGTACATAACAATTACATACGAGATCATAGATTTTAGATTAAGAATAATTTTAAAAGTATAATTTTTAGAATACTTTTAACAGGCTTTCTGATGTGTGGTTATCTAACCTCTGCTTGAACTCTTCCAGGGATAGAGAGTTCACGATTTAAAAAATCCAATATTCTTCTGTTGGATGGATCTATTTGCTTTAAGTCATTCTGATATTAATCTGGTTTCTTTCTACCTTACCCCCTGTATATATCTCATACTCACTAGCCTAGTTCTGACGCTTGGATCAATTGAGAATAACTGTATTCCTTCCTCTGTCAGTCCTTCATGAATTTGGAGACAGTCATGTCTGCATTCTCTTCTCTAGGTTAGATTTAACCAGTTAGGTTACATTCCATGATTCCTTGTATTCACAAGTGTATGATCTATAAATTCTACCACTTGAAGTCCCCTTAATTGAACATAATCTAGCTGCTATTGCTCTTTTTTTTTTCCACTTTTGTGACATAGTGTATATGTATTTAGTCATTTATAAGCCATTTAGTATTATAAAAATATTTCTTCATTTTTAAAAGACATTTTTTAGAGCAGTTTTGGTTTACAACAAAACTGAGAGGAAAGCAGACAGATTTCCTATATGCTCCCCTACTCCCACACATGCGTGGCATCCTCCATTATCAACATCGCTCACCACAATGGTACTTTTCTTTCTTTCTTTCTTTCTTTCTTTCTTTCTTTCTTTCTTTCTTTCTTTCTTTCTTTCTTTCTTTCTTTCTTTTCTCTTTCTTTCTTTCTTAACCAAGGATGAACCTATATTGACACATCATTATCACTCAAAGTTCACAGTTTAGCTTAGGGTTCACTCTTGGTGTTACACTTTCTATGGGCTGGGACAAATATATAAGGATATATATCTAACATTATATTATCATGCAGAGTATTTTTGTAGCCCGTAACATCCTCTGTGCTCTGCCTATTCATCTTCCCACCCCCTCTGACAACCACTGATTTTTTTTTTTTTATTTTCCCCACAGTTTTACCTTTTCTAGAATGTCATATAGTTGGACTCATACAGTATGTAGCCTTCTCAGATTGGCTTCTTTCCCTTAGCAATATGCATTTAAGTTTCCTTCATGTCTTGGTTGTTTCAAAGTTTTGACAATTATGAAGAAAGGTGTTATAAACATGTGTGTTCAAGTTTTTGTGTGGGCATGAGTTTTCAACTCCTTTAGGTAAACATCAAGGAGTGCAATAGATGGATTTTATGTTTAGTTTTATAAGAAAGCACCAAACTGTCTTCCAAAATGACTGTATTATTTTGCATTGCCACCAGCAACATGTAAAAAAGTTCCTCCACATCCTCAGCAGCATTTGGTGGTGTCTGTATTCTGGACTTTGGCCATTCTAACAGGGGTATAGTGGTATCTCATTGTTTTAATTTGCATTTCTCTGATAACTTATGATGTGGAGAATTTTTTATATGCTTTTTTGTCATCTGTATATACTCTTTGGTAAAGTATATGTTATGATCTTTGGCCCATCTTTTAATCAGCTTGCTTGTTTTAGTATTGTGTTCTTACAGTTCTTTGTATATGAGGACAGAAGTCCCTTATCAGAAGTGTCTTTTGCAAATATTTTCTCCCAGTCTATGGCCTATTCTCTAAGTATCTTGGCATTATATTTAGCAGGGTAGAGGTATTTAATGTTTTTTTTAAGTTTTTAATTTTATTTTTTATTTTTTATTTATTTATTTATTTATTCAACAGAGATAGAGACAGCCAGCGAGAGAGGGAACACAAGCAGGGGGAGTGGGAGAGGAAGAAGCAAGCTCATAGCGGAGGAGCCTGATGTGGGGCTCGATCCCAGAACGCCGGGATCACGCCCTGAGCCAAAGGCAGACGCTTAACCGCTGTGCCACCCAGGCGCCCCTTAATTTTATTTTTAATCATTTTTAAAGATTTATTTATTTATGAGAGAGAGTGGAGGGGCAAAGAGAGAGGGAGAGAGAGTCTTGTTTTTTAAGCCCACTCAGTGCCAAGTGTGGAGCCTGATGTGGGGTTGATCTCACAACCCCAAGATCATGATCTGAGCCAAAACCAAGAGTCAGAGGCTCAACTAACTGTGCTACCCAGGCGCCCCTAAGTTTTTAATTAAAAAAAAAAAAATTACTTATTTATTTGAGAGAGAGAGAAAGAGAGAGAGAGAGAGCAGAGGGAGGAGCAGAGGGAGAGGGATAAGTAGACTCCACACTGAGTGTGAAGCTTGACACAGGGCTCTATCTCAGAAAATTGACATCATGACCTGAGCTGAAACCAAGAGTTAGATCCTTACCTGAGTGAGCCACCCAGGCACCCCTAAGTGTTTAATTTTAATTATCAATTATTTCTTTCATGGACTGTGTTTTTGGTGTAAAAAGGCATCATCACACCCAAGTCCATCTAGGTTTTTCTTCTATGTTATCTCTAGGAGTTTTATAGTTTGCAGTTTACACTTAGATCCACAGTCCATTTTGAGTTAATTTTTGTGAAGCATGTAAGGTCTATATATAGATTCAATTTTTTTTTTTTTTTTTTGCATGTGGATATCCAGTTGTTCCAGGACCTTTTGTTGAAAGGACTACTTTTGTTCCATTGTATTGTCTTTGCTTCTCATTCATAGATCAGTTAACTTTATTTATGTGTCTATTACTATTCTGTTCCATTGATCTATTTGTCTATTCTTTTGCCAATATCACTTTGTCTTGATTACTGTAGCTTTATAGCAAGTCTTGAAGTTGAGCTGTGTCAGTCTTCCAAATCTGTTCTTCTCCTTCAATAGTGTACTGGCTATTCTAGGATCTTTTGCTTCTTCATATAAACTTTAGAATCAGTTTGTTAATACCCATAAAATAACTTGATGGGATTATTTCTTCATGGTTTTACAAAATCTTCGTAATATAGGAAATATCCCCAAATTGCATAGTTAATGGCTTTATAAGGAAGTGTGGTTCTGAGACTAAGTCAAGAAGTTTTACAAAAACAAAATATCCCTTAATCTTCCCTTTACAAAGAAGATATTCATGATATGAATGCTTGATTGGACATAACAATACTTCTCATAAATGCTATTTATAAGATATGCAGAGGCCAGGTCTCTTAGAGCTTCCATAAAACCCATAAAATTCCATAAGGTCTTCCATAAGACTTTATTGAGGAAAACCACATCACCAGACCTGGATCTGCTGCTTTTTGAGTATCAAAGGAAAACCTTGTCACATAGCTTGGAGTTAAAAAGACTCAGAGGGGCAATCCACAGTAGCAAGATTAAAAAAGGATGTATATTAAGTAAGAATGCTATATTAGTAATTTTCACTGATGAATATGTCTGCTAAGTGAAGCAAAACATTCATACTACATCTAGTTGGCACAATCTCTCCCCTACAGAAAACACAACAGAAAGAAAATTGAAATTAGAAGTTCACTCGATGAGGATGAGATTAAAGCCAAAATGAAAAATGATCTATATAGCTAGCAGCACCAATTACAGAAGTTGTATCAAGTATTTTTAATTCATGGCTATGGACTTTTGGGCTTTAAGGCATCTGTGAAACTCAAGATATTGCAAAAAAAATAAAGTGTATTTATATGCAAATGTTTGTTTTACTGGACTGAGAAGGCAAAAGTTTCATCAGATTCTCAAGAGGGTCCATAAAACAAACAATGTTAAGCATTAAATGATATGCCATGCCAAGTGAACAAGAAATCTCATGTCATCTACACAGAAATTTCTCTCCCTTCAACAACGTGAGACACACATTCTTCTCTTTCACTCCCTTTGTTCCAAGTTTCTTACAGACCACTCTTTCTGTTAATTTATTCTTTATGCAATTTCTAAATGAATACTTTTCTTTGTATTAAAAACTTCTGCTCATAAAAATACATAAAATTATGATGCCAATCGCACCACTTGGGGTCTAATCGCTTCCCAAGTTCCCTAATCACATATTTAAGAATCACTTCTGAGGGGTGGGTGCACCTATAATCAGTGAATGTCATCCATTGCATATCCCCATGTTCCAGGGTCATCATGAGGAAGCTTTCAAATATGTGCTCTCAACACTGAGGGAAGCAATGTTTTTAAGGGTGTATCTACTGATATTGTGAATATAATCCTTTGCAAAGAACAACAGATTGGGATTCATCACCTTTTACCTCTACATATGACTTTTGGCAACTCATGATCCTGGAAATTCGACACAACTACACAACCACCATAAAAGTAGGACTTTCTCTTTAGATGCAACTTAACCTCATTGCCTGCATCTTCCAGTCCTTTCTCAGATATTCAGACTACACATCACCTCCCTTGTGTTATTTTGCTCAGTAGCTTCTGTCTCTGTGGAATACAGGGCAGAAAACTATGAAAAGAAGGAAAAGTAAAATAAAACAAATTGCCAAGGAAAAATATCCAAAAACTCATCACAGAGAGAAGGAAACATCGAGGTCTCCACTGATGAGTGCTTTTAATTAGGAAGAGGGCTGCACAGCAAAGAGCTTATGCTAATAAGCAGCCTCTTTTAATCAGCTTATTAAAAAGAAACATTTTTAACAGCCAACATAGTTTCAAAAATGGTAATTATTAGCAAAGCATTAGCAGGTTGATGGTAGGGGAAGGAAAGGGCTGGTCATGAACCGAAATTAAAAAGCTTCTTGGATACTCCAGGCAGGCCCAGTGATCCAGAAGTGGGACAGCATCAGTGTGGGCAAGTTCTGCGTCGGCTTCATCAAGTTGCTTCCGAAAAGACTGCCTTTTTCTTCTCCAGATCCTCCGGTTTCTCACTTTTCCTTGTGTTTTAGACATTTTTCTCTCTTTCTGCTGCCCCATTACATGCTTCCCCAAATACGTTTTCTCTCCTGCTTTGGTTCTACTTATAAATATGCTTTCCTTGTGTACTGATCTTTGCAGCCCAAATATGTTCAACCTATCTAACCTGAATTTTAACATGAAAAAAAAATCGTAAGAGTTGGCTTCTAAGGAATATATCCAGCACTTTGCTCTGTTCTGCATCGTAGTTAGGAAAACACCTTCCAATAGTTATTGAATTCTATTTCATTGTGATTTAAAATATCAGAATTTCTTACCTTGAAACAAGTTCCTAATTTTACTGTGTTAGTCAAGGTATAAGCAAAAAACACAATCTTTCATGAGTCTTTAAAAGGGAAGGAAATTAATATACAAACTCGATAAACAGATGCTAGAAGAGGATAAGAAGTCACTGGGGACACTGAGGCCAAAAAGTGATTAGCAGCAGCAGAAAGCTACCCCTTCCTTCGACTAGACAGAGGAGATGATATGCTTAAACCCAGGAGTAAAAACTGGAATTATACAGGTCTATCCTGGGGATCCGGTGTCACAAGAGAAACTCAGTAGGCTGTCCAAGATACCGACTGGAAAAGAGAGAGAGAAATACTCTAGCTGTTTCATCGCTCTTACTCTCCAGTTTCCCACCATGCCTCCCACTGCCTGAGCCCAGCAAGAAGGTCAGCTTAACAGGGGAATCGTGGAACCAAAAAGCCCGTGGAAGTCAAACTCCTGCTACAAAGCCACAAAGAGAGGACTAGAACAGTGTGAGGACTGGATTTAAGAAGCTACTGCCATAGGGCCAGCACGCTCTAGCTCTTCAGCATAGCAAGGGAATGGATCATTCTGTTTTTTCATTTTTAATCTCCCATGTGTTAGCAAATTGTCAATGCCTGGGTTAAAACAGAATTCAATTATCTATAAGAGACCTAACATCTGCATTATTTTGAAATTTCTAAGTTCTCAAAGTCTTAACTACTCAATGCAATGTTTTAACTTTGAACTAGCTACACTGAAACAGTGAAGGTTCAAGAACGCCTATGCTTCCAGACAAAATTTTCCCTCTGTATCCATACAATTTGGGGAGAATCTGGACTAGGAAAAGATAGTGTGTCTGTGCAGTTATGACTTTTACTTATTTCATAAACCATTTGGCGCTACCAAGCCAGATGTGTACAGTGATATAGTAAGAAGATATGGAGGAGTAAATGGAAATGAAATTTATGACAAGTACTTTTTTATTTGAAGACCATACTTAATCTGTTATGAATGATCTGAAGACTTACAATTATGAAATTTGTATGTCTGTATTATAAATCTGGTGAGTGGCAGAAGGAGCAGAATAGGGTAGTCATTTCAGCAGAACATTCTATGCTGCTTGGCAAATCTTTTATTTGTTCTCTTAAGTTCTCTTATGCACTCCCTATAGTGGGTGCCCTAAACTCTTACCACTCTGCTTTAAGTCCACACCTCAAACACATTCAAAATAAAGTCCTCTAGGTGAGATCTTCCTCAATTTCCTCTCCTACTACTTTAACACTTCTGGGTTTATTGACCTTTACTTACTCCCTAACACAGAGGGAATACTCTGTTTCTTCACACTGGAATCTTATGCTACCCTGGGTCTTAGCAACTATCCTCTCAACTCTTCTGGTTATATCAGTTGGGTTCTTCTTTGGACTTTGCTACTTTATCTCCTTCTCAACCTCAATCATTTAACTTCAAATTTCTTCTAACTTTTTTTATTCCCAAATTCATTTCCAATGATCTAATCTCCTATCATGTAGCCAGATATATTTCCAACTCCCTACCAGGAAAATCCATGTTCTGATACCTAACATGTCCTTATCTTCTCTTCCAAACATTCTCTGTTCCCCTCATTTTAATCCACTTAAATTCCAAAACAAGAATTCATCTCTATGTCTAGAATATTCTTCCTCCTACTAATCTTTGCATGTCTGGATTTTTGCTATCATTTTCCTCTTTGCCTCAGTGAGACTTACTTAACCACACCAACTTAAAACAGCTGCCCTGTGGCAAGAATCAAAAGCAAAATTAAACTATTGGGACTACACCAAAACAAAAAAAAGCTTTTGAACAATGAAGGAAACCATCAGCAAAACAAAAAGACAACCCAGCAAATGGGAAAAGATTTGCAAATGATATATCTGATAAGGGGTTAATATTCAAAATATATAAAGAACTCATAAAACTCAACACCAAAAAAGCTACAAATAACCCAATTAAAAATGGGCAGAAGACATAAATAGACTCTTCTTTTCAAAGAAGACATACCAATGGCCAACAGACACATGAAAAGATGCTCAACATCACTAATTATCATGGAAATGTAAATCAAAACCACAGTGAGATATCACCTCACACCTGTCAGAATGGATAAAGAAAAAAAGAAAGAAAGAAATAACAACTGTTTGCAAGGATATAGAGAAAATGGACCCCCTGTGTACTACTGATGGGAATGTAAATTGGTGCAGCCATTATGGAAAACAGTATGGAGGTACCTAAAAAAATTAAAAATAGAACTACAAATGATCCAGCAGTTCCTCTTCTAGATATTTATCAAAAGAAAATGAAAATACTAATTTGAAAAGACCCTATGTTCATTGTGGCATTATTTACAACGGTCAAGATATGGCAGCAAGCTAAATGTCCATTGATAGATGAATGGATAAAGAAGATGTGGTATGTATATATAATGGAATATTACTCAGCCATAAAAAAGAGTAAGATCTTACCATTTGTGACAACATGGATGGACCTAGAGGATATCACACTGTGAAATAAGTCAGATGAACTAAATACTGTATGATTTCACTTATATAGGAAATCTAACAAACAAATGAAACAAAACAGAAACAGACTCACAGATACAGAGAACAAACTGATGGTTGTCAGAGGGGAGGGAGTGGGGGGATAGACAAAACAAATGAAGGGGATTAAGAGGTACAATCTTCTAGTTATAAAATAAGACACAGGATGCAATGTGTAGCACAGGAGTACAGTCAAAAATATTCTAACAACTTTGTATGGTGACAGATGGTAACAAGATGTATTGTGGTAACCATTTTGTAATGTACATATTGAATTACTTAGCTGTACACCTGAAACTAATATAATATTGTATGTCAATTATCCTTCAATTAAAAAAAAAAATTCTAGGGGCACCTGGGTGGCTCAGTTGGTTAAGCATCTGTCTTCAGCTCTGGTAATGATTCCAGAGTTCTGGGATCAAGCCTCTAGTCGGGCTCCCTGCTCAGTGGGGAGTCTGCTTCTCTGTCTCCTTCTGCCCCTCCCCCTGCTCATGTATTCTTTCTCTCTCTCAAATAAATAAAATCTTTAAAACAACAACAATAAAAAATCAACTGCTGTTTTCTTCTTTCCCTAAAAGGTAAAATCCTAACGTCTTAGGAAAACAAAGCATTTCAAAATCTGGCCCATATTTTCTTCTTATCCTTTATCCCTACCTTTTCCATCTACACGCTATATTCAAGATGTATAAAATTTCTCGTTTTTGTCCACATATATCAGACCCTTAGTTCTAGTATATACTGTTCCCTATGCATATAGTGTGTTTTCTTTCTTCATCATAACAATTCCTCTAAAACCCAATGTAACCTCTTTTGTGACATTTTCCCTATATTTTAACAAAATCAGTTCTGTCCCTTGTGTTTTACTTTCGCATTTACTACATCACACTACATATATATGTAGTATGCCTCCCACTGGACTGTCAATTCCTGAAAGGCAGGGAACATATCTTAGCCATCACTGTTTCCCTGTAGCCCAACACCTGCCTGCAACGGAATCTGCTGAATGGATGAATACATATATTTGTTAATTCAAACACATGGGAGACTATAGCCATTTTCTTGGGAGTTTTTTATTTTCTCAAAGGAAATCAAAATTGAGACAGAGAAGGACTGATTCTAAGGGAAGAGAGAAGGAAGAAAGGGGAGAGAAAAGTGGAATATACTTCAGAAATGAAATGCATTCTTTCACTCCATGGTTCTTAAGGAGAAAAAGGAGGAGGAGGAGGAGAGAAAAAGGAAAATGAACACACACACACACACACACACACACACACACACACACACAGGTCAAAAGGTAGGTGGTCTGCATTACTGTTTCATTAGTTCTCACAGAAATATCAAATCAAAGAAAATTAGAAATCTTAGGAATCATCCAGTCTAAAGTCTTCACTTTGCCAGTGAGAAAAATTATACATCAATAGGTTTGACTGGCTTAAAACCACTCATTTAATAAGTAGTAGAACTTTGAGTTTTCTAAAATAAAGATTAATGATCCCTTCCCACATCAAATTTTTCTTTTAGACATTTGCTAGTTCCCAGAATTAAAACACACTCTTATTCTTTCTACTACCATTTTTATTTCTATGTTCCAAACACATTCTACAAGCTTAAATGCAATTTTCTGATATAACACTGCCTAAGTACATTTAGGGGAATACATAGAAAGATAAATACAGAAAAACTCCCCCAAAACAAAAAAACCCAACCCAAAAACATCATATACAAAATTTCACTTGATAAAAAAAATGTTAGGAGTGCAAACATGTTGTATGCATACAACAGGAGCTTATGAAACTTCAACACATGTAATTTTAAATCTCTGAAAAAAATAAGTCTCTATACCTTTTCTGCAAAAGTATCTTATTTTCATTGTTATGTTTTGATATGAATGACTATAGCAGGCAAATGCCAGTATTTGCAGCCCTAGTCCTAGTTTGTCTGAGAAAATTATGCCAAGCATACAGTGCCATCTGCTCCTGTAGCGATGCCATCCTTCCATTTTTCAGCATCGTGATAAACAACCCAACTGCACATGGTTCTCTGAGCTCCACAAGCACCTCAGGGCAGGAGAGGGGAGGGGACGTGGTCCCCTATGTCACATCCAAAGTGATGCATATAGCAGGGTGGGGGAAGGGAGAGTCAGGAAGTTAACACTTGGAGGAAAGAATGGGAGGACCATTCTAGAAACACCAAAACAACAAAGGGACAAATTCTCTCTGACTCTGCAAATGTCCTGCAGAGGTGGAATAGGGATGGGGGATGAGGTTCATTTCAGAATATCCGAAATCAACAAGCCTAATATTAGCTTTCTTATCTTCAATTTTTTTAGGGACTGTGGTCATCTTCTCACTAATGAATACATGGTCAGAAAATGAGTATGTGATTAGGAAGCAAGATCATAAAATTATATAGAAACGTGTGGTATTAATAATTCATGCAGGACTTATACACCATTTTTAGTAAGACATAAAAGTGAAGTCATGGAACTCCAATCTCAATAAAGTGGTGTGAACATTGAGAGAACTCTAAGTCTGGGAGTGACCATTATCTAGTATTTAAATTGCTCCTGTAATTTCCCTACCTCTGTATTTAGTTGGCTTCTGTGTGTCCATAATCAGTGAAAGGAAACTCATTACCTTGTTCTATCACACCTTTCTATATATATTCCAGATTTTGTAGATGTTTTGGGGGTGTATCTGTCACACAGTTTCTCAGTTTATAAATGAAACAAGTCATTATATGGCATCAGTGTTATCCTCTAAGACCATAATACATGGGTTGGATAAGTATTTAACAATGTTAACATGTCAAGATACATTTTGCTGATTTGAGAAATAAAAGTCCCACAAATATGACATAGAAAAATACAATTATGGAGATATTTGGAGACATTTTTGGGGAAATTGTGGGAGCAAAGTATATAATAACATTTGAAAGGAAGAAGTTTTAGGACGAGGATAAGTTTATGGGCACCCTCCAGGGAGAAGAGTGTGGGTAGAAAGCAGGAGGGAATATCAAGCGGAATTGTGGCCTTGAATCAAGTATGTATTCCAAAATAAGAGACTTTAGCAACGGAGGTCTATCTCTGGTCTTTGACTTCTTAAAGTATAGGTGAAATAATGCAACTAAACCTAAAGTGATCATGAAAACCAACCAACAGGAATCTTTGCTAGACCAAACTGACCCATCTGAGAAAGTTTATGCAATTACTTACCACTTCGCTCAAATGATAATGAATATTTGCATCTAGAGAACTATAGAACATGGTGGGCTTGTGTCCGTACGCTATAGTAGAAAAATCACAGGAGAATAACAAAAAGGGCGGTGAGCTTGAGGACATATTCTCAAGGATATATTCTTTAAAAGTGATACTATTAGTCACCTGGGTAATGACAGTTACCAAATTCTGTGCCAGGTATTGTGCTTGGTTCTAGAGATACAAAGATGAAGCAGATAGATATCCTACCTCTAGGAGTTCAAACATTAGAAGGAAAGATTGATGCACACAGAACTACTTTACTTAGGAGCAACAAGGCAGGCCTGCCTTCTGGGGTAAGTTAGAAATGACTCCAGAGGGGCACCTGGGTGGCACAGCGGCTAAGCGTCTGCCTTCGGCTCAGGGCGTGATCCCGGTGTTTTGGGATTGAGCCCCACATCATGCTCCTCCGCTGGGAGACTGCTTCGTCCTCTCCCACTCCCTCTGCTTGTGTTCCCTCTCTCGCTGGCTGTCTCTCTCTGTCAAATAAATAAATAAAATCTTTAAAAAAAAAAAAAAAAGGAAATGGGATTTTAGCTTCCAGAGCCTTGAAAGATGAGTGGGATTTTGACAGCCAGAAAAAGAGAAAGGGCCATTCCAAGCAGCTGTGGTGTTTGGACAAGACCTATGGGGCGGAATAAACCACTTAGTCCATATCCTCTCTTCTGCAAACATTACCTTGACTTGGTAAAAAATCAGGCAAAGGACAACAAGGCTCTCTTCTATGTCATGGCCAAGCTGCTTAATTTTCAGGTCAGCTCCTTTTGGACCCTTTTGGCCTTGAACTCTCTACCCTACCCTGTTCATGCCTCATTGAGGTTCCTTGAGGAAGACACCAGGCCAAAGACGCCTGTGCGTATATGTAGACATGAGTATACCCACAGGTCTATATGACCTTATGTGTGAAAAACTGGCATCTGTTCTTCAGGCTGATAAAATCCCCATCAGAAGAGTCTTTAAAATGCACTAAAGTTTAATAACACTTTTGATAATGTGAGAGTTGGGTTATGTGTTGATCTAAGGTGTGTCCAAAATAATATCCCCTGATTTAAGGTTTAGTAAGTCATCTAGTCACTTTATCTGATATTCTTTTTGCCTTGGTGCCTGGCAAAGTTGTCTGCCTAATCCTGGGAGCTAGAGGTTCTCAGATGCTTCTGGAAACTAGAAAAGATCCTTCAATATCTAGTCTTCCTGGAACTGCATATTTGGGGAAGTCCCAAAAAATACTGCTCCAGCAAGCCCCTTTAAATAATACTTAGCCAAAGTTACAAGCCAGTACTACTTTATAGCATAAATTTACTATTATTATTGTTATAGTTTCACAATGACAATATCATATTGTCAATTACCAGGCTACTAAAATGATCATTTATAATTTGTAAAGTGCTTCCAAGTGCACTATCTCATTTAAGCTTCCCATGAACCCCAAAATAAACATTAACTTTGTGCCCCATTTTATAAATAAGGAGGCTGAGATCCAGAGAAATAACTGACTTCCCCTGGATCACTCAGTTATTTGATAGCAGTGCCAGAGAAAAACCCAGATCTTCTTCTGAATCCTATGTCTTTTATTGCCCTAGAATGATGATCTGTGCCAAATAGACTCAGATTCAATAAAATGAGTAACAGAGTACTTGACAGTAATACTCATACTGTATTTCCTTTCCAATTTTAGTTTAAAGATGATATTGTTATTTCCCTATGAATACTTGGTTCAAGTGAGAGGACATCTTCTTTGCTGCCTGAGACACGATGTCAAATCCATATTAGGAGTTTTTAGAATTTTCTATCTAATCTAGAAAAATCCACACTACTATTGACTATGTATTTGGTAACACTTCCCTTTCTATTATTTTATTTATTTTTAAAATTAATTTATTTTTAGAGAGAGTGTGTGGGGGGGTAGGGGAGAGAGGCAGAGGGAGAGAGAGAATTTTAAGCAAACTCTACACCCAGTGAAGAGCCTGATGTGGAGCTCAATCTCACTCCCCTGAGATCATGACCTGAGCCAAAATCAAGAGTTGGATGCTTAACCAACTGAGTCATCCAGGCACTCCATCCATTCATTTTTCAATTCACCCATACCAAAAAAAAAGTATATCCAAGAAAGAACCATATCTGTATAGAAATTAAACATAAATTATTACCCACAGTGGAGGACATATTCCCTACCTCCTCCTTCAGATGTTCAAAATTGTGATGAAAAAAAGAAAATACAAAAGAAAGCTATAAAATGAAAGATAAGGAAAAGGAACCACTGCTGTCCATGTGCCCACCTCCTTCTTGGAGGTAGAACAAAATATGCAAGCAGAGAATGGATGACTGGATCATTCTCTAGGTGGGATTCCTTCAAAGGACAGAAGGTTAGCTGTCCATGTGCCCACCTTTGTCCTGTTGCCTTACTTGCTAAGACAATGCTGTTCAGACCCCTACTTGCTAAGACACACTGCCCCCGTGCAAAGACATGCTGCCCCAAGCCACAGTGTGCATTTTAATAAAACACATCCCTGCCATTTACACAGATCAGCTGCAACAATATTCTGCTGGAGCACATTATTATTAATTTAAGGTAGAAACATCTGACTTAAGCCTCTATTTGACTTATGATTTTTCTGATGAAATCCTTATTAGAATTTCATAAACTCAAGAATCTAACGTTACTAATTCAGCTACAAAACTTAATGTTAATGTTCTGCAGACGGCATGGTTAATATAAAAGGTAGAGATGGGAAAGAAGCAGCAAGCACCTTAATACCAAGAAAAACTTTCTAATAGAAGTCGGTCATGGGGGGCCCAAACCACCCAACAGGTGCTTTACCTGTAAGGTTAATCACACTGAAAGAAGGTGAATTCATTAGCAAAAGAGAGGTCACAGATACATCTATAGGCAGTGTGGTAAGATAGTTGGAATCTAGAGGGTCACTTCTTTCATATCAAGACCATAGAGCGCAGCTCCTTTAAAGAAACTGAACTCGGTCAAGCAAAGTATTTCAGCAAGAATAGCTGACCCATTCCTCGGGAGGGATTGCCGTAATGGGAAAGCAGCTAAGGTTGAATCACTTCTAAAAACAATCCCAGTGCTAAGATTCTATGAAAGATTTCAATTTGCAAATACCTTAGTTTCTTCTTATGGAAGCCTTACTTTTTTAGATAGACCAAAATTCAGTGCTTATCACTTGAATCATGCTGTGCCTTCAAATTTAAATGGATGGTAAAGAGCACTATTTGTTAAGCCTTAAGTCCTCCAAGCTGAAACACTCATTCTGCTTCTCGTACATTTGACCAATAGTGACAGATCACCAGCTGTAAGGCAGCCCAAGCGGCCGATGTTTATTAAATGTCTCACTCCACCCCAAACCTCATGAATTGTTTAACATACGAGACAGACAAAAAGCCAGTATTTCTCCTTGTGTCAGCTCTTGTTAGGAGAGTCTCTGCTCCTCTCATTGCTGGCTAGGAACATTAACATTCGTTGTTCTTAAACACATTGGGGAGCCTCTGCATACACAGCCAGTCCTGGGCCAACTGTCTACAAACGTGCATGCAGTCTATAAACACAAAGAGACAAATGTGAGGGCCACCCCAACCATACACACTTAGAAGGTTAGGGCAGTTCACAGAGCGTTCTGCCTCCACTGGCGACAGTTTGGACGTTTTGAGAGAGAAACAACCCAGTAGTCTCACACCACAAAGAAACCCTCACATAATCAATACAGACAAAATGAGACTTTTCAAGTCGTCCATTTAAAAGTTAGGCATAAGGGAAGTGGCTTTAGGTAACCTGTGACTGGCAAGATGAAGATTCTTATTCCGCCTGTGGAGGACTTAGAGAATTTCATCACTGGTGTTTTTCCATGCCGCTTCCCTCAATAATTTGTAGGGTAGTGAGTAGGTGGTTGGTTCATTTGAAAAATCTCTAGAGGCACTTGTAATCATGAGTCCCTGTGACTCTAAGTAGCTAAACATTTTTAATACATGCCTCGGATTTTTCTCTGCGAAGAAAATATTTTAGCATTATGAATGTGAATAATTCAAGGAAAACTTCACTGCAATAAATGTCTACTTGACTTCACAAATGTCACCATAAAGTTAACCTTAAGGGATCTCTTTCTGATTTGTAACAGCCTCCAAGAAGGCCAATTCAGTAACACCCATGGTTAAGAATTAGGGGATGACTCCAGTGAGTTAGAGAGGCTTAAGTCCTGATCAAAGACAGAGGCTTCTTTGGTCTACACTGCCCTGACCAATGGGGGGAAAAGCCCACTAAATTTTAAGTAAGTCTGTCCCTTTCTAGAGTTTTTTGGTCAATATGATCTTCAGCTAAACCTGTTGTCCCAGAACTATTCCAGATTTGGAAAATTATCAGAGCTATGGAGCATAGCACAGGGCCTCACCCCTTCCCTCCTCTTTCTTCCTAAAGAGAGAGCTAGGGATCTTCTTGATATATTACTATTGCAAAGGAATCTAAAAAATGGATACATTTTACAAATTGAACAAATACAGAAATAAAACGCCCTTCACTATCTGCACATACTGACCAGCCATATAACGTGATTTTCAGTAATCAGATGTCATCCATGGAAAGAAAGAAAACCGGAGGTGGTATTTTCCATTAGCAAGATCCAATCTCTGAACCAAGAGTTTCTGTGGTGGTTGTAAACATCAGCTAAACTCCCTGGAGAAACACATTTTTCTAGAACATTGCATATATGTAATACATATAGCATGTTTTTATTACTATTATTTGTCTTTTATCTTTCACATATCTTTGCAGATGACAATTCACAGCAGCCCAAAATAAGACTGTGGAGGCACAGGAAAAAGAGAGCACTAGATAACATTCAGTGTAATAAGCCTTAAGATTTCTCTTTGTTGTTCATATAGCTGAAGCTAGTCTGCAGGAAGACCTATGTGTATTCCTCTTAGAAGTATGGAAATTTCTCATTTGTTGCTGTACATTGGACATTAGCAGCTGCTGGGCTTCAGTGAACTCAAAGTTTTAAAGTGGAAAAAGAAAATAAATAGATAAAACACAGTTTGAAATTTGAGAGTGGAGGGCGGTATCAAGAAACCAGAGTGGACTGGTAGGATTCAAGCTGCTGTAAGGGGCATGGTAATAACTTCCTTCTCACAAGTGCCCAGCAAGATCATTCTCATTCCCCAATCATCATAACATTTTGTAACTGCATGCACATTTTCAAATTATCAAGTTCTTCCCAATTTAAATACCATGAGCTTCTTCCCATTACTGCCTTTCCCTGGAGTTCCACGATGGGCCAAAATCCTCTACAGTCCAGCAGCACTGATTGTACACATCCTTCATGGAGGACATTTAATAAGATAACCCATAGAGTAGTTTCTCTGTTAACATACCCTGTATATACATGGAGTATTCTCGAAGGACAGAGACCGTGATATACCTCATAGTATCCAAAACCCCTTTGTCATCCCACACAAAGAAGGTAAAAAATTAACTGTTGATGATAAAAGCTTCTGCACCTATTTTATAACTAGCAGTCTGTCCAAAACTTAGATCTGGATTTGACAGTTCTTATATTCATTCATCCAACAAATAGATTTATACAGATTTCACTCATTACTGCCTACTTGCATTTCAGAAAAGGACATGGCATGATGTGGCCAGACCAAGAATGAGAAGGGAATAGATTATTTACAACAGAGAGAGATTAAAAGAGGGGGCCCCACATGCCATGGTAAAGATGACTATTAGCCTGGTTTACTCCATCTCTGCCTCACACAAATAAACGTTCCTCTGTGAACACCTCTTCTCAACAATGTCACAGACAGATCCTGCTGAGACTCAAACTTGAAGCAAGTGCCACTGACTTCACCAGGATTAGAAAAAAGCTAGCACATGGCTTTATATGAAACTCTGACTACAGCCTGTGTAGTGGTTGAACTCATTAGTTTAATCTCTTTAGAAAAAACTCTAATGATTGGAACTATTTCCCAAGAAATTTCCCAGAACCCAAAAATTGTCCCATAATGTATTTTTCCCAAACCTCCCTGGTTAAAAACTTACAAATTTGCCAAGAATATTCACTTTTGCATTGGGTATTGGCCAATCTCTCAATCTCTTTGTTTCCCTGGAGAGGATTTTTGATAAGAAATTTACCCCATCCTTCATCCAATCTGAAGAAGGGGGGCTCTTTACCAATTACTGAAGTTGGGCATCAGAAAAGCACCTTTCTCCTGTGCTCTGTGTGACATGACACTTTATCTACATTTCCATCTCATTTCAAAGAACAGTTCTAGATTTTTATAGGCAAGGCCCTCTTCTGATCTGCTCACCATCACTGATGGTGATATTCATTTCAATAACATGCTTATGACCTAACAATTATGAAACTGAAAATGAACAAAAAATGAATAATTGAGTGCATTAGATTTTAGAAGAAAATCTCAAAGCATAATTATATTTCAGCACATAAGTTAAGAAAAGTAAGAGTGGCCAGAGAGATGCAAAGGAGGACCAGAGAGAAAGAGCATGATGCTTTAAACATGAATTTAATGACAAGTTTGCTACTGGGTTAAAGTCTTTGGTTAGAGCAGACACAGTGTAGAGGTCCACATGCTAGCACAATTTGATTATGCGCCAGAAGTCTCTTTCAACAGCCACTTTGAAACATGTATATTTATAGACAAGGAGAGCCATAAAAATTGCATATGGTCTTTTGACTGCTTGAGCACTTAACTTTAACTAGAGAAGTGAAGTAGAAGCCAATTTAACCTTTCTCCTAGTTTTTTAATACTTTGGTGCTACAATATTACACCTACTGTTACAATTTGCTACTCTTAGTTAAATCCCTGAAGACTACACTCTGAGATTCCTAGGACTAGAAGCTGAAGGATCTAAGAAGGGGGGAAGGATTGGGCTTCCATGACAATTAGATGAGAAGTCCCTTTAGGAATTCAAATCAGCTTGGGCTTTGGGGGATGTATGCTTTCAGGAAAAAGAAGAAATTTGTATTACTAACATGGCCCAGAGGAGAAACCATACTTATATAGGAGGCGCCATTCGAGAAGTTTGTGTGTTTATTTTTTAAGTGACACACTGAGTCACAATGGAAACGGTCAGACACCAATGGATTGTTTATATTTGTGACCATTTTCCTTCTGTCCCAGTTTTCCTTTTTCTTGCTGGTGCTTCCCTGTTTATCCAATCTAATGCAATAAAATGCATAATTAATTTCTAAACGCTTCCGTTGAGCGGTGCAATTTGTCAAGTCGAGTTGTTAATAGAATTAAGCTTTTTATCAGCGATTAGCAAAAGAAGGTAAAAAAAATTAATTACAGAATTGTATGCCTCCCTGGTTCAAAGCCAGGTTTTGGATTAAATGTTCGATAAAGGTTTCCTGACACGTTATAAAACATTTAGCAAGAGCTGCTTTCCCCCAGTGTGTTTAAAACCTGTCTGTGCAAAACCAACCAGCAAGGCAGACCTTTGTGCACGCCAGCGTGGGAAGATAGAAAATCACTTTTACAAAATACTGAGGAAAACACTGGTTTTCCTTAACACTGCTCAAGAGAAGGGACAAGCTATGACCTCGCAGGTGTTTTCCATCTTTTAATTTTTGATAGTATGACTTGCAGCTTGAGTGAAGGCAAGGAACTGGTTGGAGGGAATAACAGAACAGTATACTGATGACACGATTAATATATAATATGCCTTCAGCTGTAATTATATATAACTTACCTACACAGGTTAGTATGTAAAAGCTGTTCAAAATACCTAATCTTACCTAAAACTCTAAAATAATTTATCCACTTCTTCTGTGCCTTCTATCCACTTCTTCTGTACTTTCTTTCTTCTCTTTTCTGGGTCTTCATCACCTCATTTTCTTATGAAGTCAAGTAATTCGACCTGTTTCCTACCCTCCCTTTCTCCAGTCCAAGTGAGGAGGAAGGAGAGAACAAATGAATCTGATGGCTCAGAACCTGACATCCACTAGGTCACTCCAAATGGCTGTTCTCCAGTAGCAGGAAACAAGCCCGTGTTACCTGTCTTCAACTGCCTGCTCTCACGTGCAACAGCACTCCTTGCCTGCTCTTCCACATCTGGAGCGGCCATGCTTTGGGTCATTTGTTTCCAATTGTTGGGGCCCTCTGGGCAAAGCCCGGGGCGTGGTTTCCATAGCAAAGTTGCGCTCTTCAAAGAAGGCACACTCAGTGTGGAGGTCCTAAATTCTAAACTTAGCATGGGAGGCCAGAGGTTGCCCTTTAGCCTCAGAAGCATGTTCCCTAATGCCCCCCACAGCAGAGAACCAAGCACTGGAGTTACAGGGGACGTATGCAGATAAATAAAATTGGTACACATTTACAAATGGAGTAGATCCAAGCTATGCGTATATACTCTATTCATCAGAAACCCGGGGGGCGGGGGGAGGGAGTGGTAGGCTTTAAACACATAATACGTAAAACATTCTTCTTCCATCACAGGTGCTGTCTGAAAAAAAAAGATCGCAGACTGGGTGACCTAAACAATGAACATTTATTTCTTAATGGTCCTAGAGGCTGGGAAGTTCAGGATCACGGCACCAGCATTTACGGTTTCTGAGGAGAGCCTGCTTCCTGGTTCATAGATGGCCATCTTCTCACTGTGTCCTCCATATGACAGAAGAAGCAAGAGAATTCTCCAAGGTCTCTTTTATAAGGACACTAATCCCATTCGGAGGGCCCCACCCCCATGACCTAATTACTTCATAAAGGTTCCATCTCCTAATACCATGTCATTGAGGGTTAGGATCACAACACCAGTTCAAAGAGGACACAGTCCAGTACAGATTCTCTTTTCTTCTTTTCCCTTCATCCTCTTTTTTCCCCCTCTTCTATCTTTTCTGCTTTCCAACATTCTTTGGATAATTTGTTGAGTAGTCACGCAAGATTCAGTTTGTAACTATTCAAAGAGTAGTACAGTATGACTATTTTATGTAACAAATTTGGATCACATAAAAGGTGTTACTGCACATCCTATATAAAATTAGAGGTTTATTCTGAATGTTTGCTGCTAACTGTAATCTAAACAAAAGCAATAACAGAACATGGAATCAGTTTAGATACCTAGTTAAAAATTGTACTGAACAGTGTAATTTTTCTGATTGTTTGAATTTAAGTTCCATGACCACTAGGGACATTTTTAGGTTTGCTTATTATCACTGTAACCTCATTACCTAGAATTTCTGATCCATGGTAGGTACTTCATAAATATTAGTTAAATCAATTAATACTAAAGTGAATGTTATTTGTTGTGTTTTTTTCTTGTTCCCACTCTTTTATTGATTTTTTTAAAGTATTTCTTTGCTCCCTCAGTAAACACAGAAACATACTTGGATTTTCCTTAATGGCTCAGAATTTTCAGTGCCTCATTAAGTAAGTAATATTAATTAACACTATAAAATTAATAACCTGACAATTACCAGGTAAAATGGGAGGAATTAAAGCCGATCCTCATTGACCCTAATTGTCACCCCACTTTGCTTTTGACTGATTCTTTGATTCCAGCTTGTTTTCTTGTCCTTAATCTCATTCTCATAAAAGAATAAAGAATGTGCAATTCTATGGCCTCCTGAACTAAATTTAACAGTTACCTTTCTACAAAATTAATGAGTAATCTAAGGATGAATCTATCTTCTCCCAAATTGTTTTCCAACCCTCATTATAATCTTTCTTATCATTTGTATAGGTCTCTTTTGAATTTTCAGTAGCTTTTAAAATGCCTTTTATTAGCTGAGCATTAACAATAACATAGTTAAATATGGAAGCTTTACTTCATTCTTTTTTTTCTTCCCCATTGAGAATCCTCTCCATTTTAAAGATTAGTATATTTGAAAACTTTAATCTTTAAAAAGTACTAAACAGATTGTCAGGGACAATTTTTTTTCAAGGTTGTCCTTTTTACTCAAATTTAACAGAATTCTAGAAAAAAGCATCATTTAAAAAAATCTTGTACTGTAATTAGGTGATGAAAATATCTTTAATATAAATGTATTATTTTATTTTTTTTTAAAGATTTTATTTATTTATTTGACAGAGAGAGCGACAGGCAGTAAGAGAGGGAACACAAGCAGGGGGAGTGGAAGAGGAAGAAGCAGGCTCCTAGTGGAGGAGCCTGATTTGGGGCTCGATCCCAGAACGCTGGGATCACGCCCTGAGCTGAAGGCAGACGCTTAACGACTGCGCCACCCAGGCGCCCCGAAATGTATTATATTCTAAGTAACACCTAGGTCCATAGTTTGAATTAAGGAAGCAACAATCACCAACAGGAAAATATCATGTATTAATTCTGCTTCCTGAAGGGAACACAACTGTCTAACAGTAAAACAGAGTTGTTACTCTCAGTTGAGCATATGCTTCTAGAGTGATCCCTTTTTGCATGTATAATAAGATAAAGTGACTACTCGATAGGAACATGAAAGAGAGAGACAGAAACACATTTATGCATAAATTTGCAATTTCTTAGCAAATGGTTTACGTGTAACGCTCTTGAAAATTATTGGAATGATATTTTCCATCAATAAAAATTTCATTTTTAAGATATCTTATTAATACAGCATTTATTTATCTTCCCTCTGTCAAACTGTGAGTCAACTATTTTCCCCAGGCTGCCTGAGGAAGTAAAGGAAAACGAAAATAACAGGGCAGATGAGACACGGGAGAAAGACCCAGGTATGGGACGTGGAGACGGCTCCTTTACATGGCAGAGGATGAGAAAGGCCACCATCGGGCTAAAGAGCTCCCTGACCTCTGAGAAGGCAAAGCCCGGAACAGCGGCGGAGAAAAGCTATTGCTTCAGAGAAGGGTTCCTGGAAGAAGCAACGATGAGGTTCCCAAACACAATCCCAACTCCAGTCTCAGTAGCCACCTCTGCTTGTGGCAGCCCCAGCCCCACAGAACGTGGCTGCCGTACTGATGATCCTTGAAATGTCCCCCGAGATGGAAGCTACAGCTAGGAATAAGTGAAGTCAGGGGATGGGGCTACCAAGCTGCTGAGATTCTCATCTGTCAGCGTCTCTGCTTGTTTTAGCACTACTGTAGACAGCGGTTGGCTCCTGACCAAGAAGCGGATGTAGATGAACTTCGAGCAGGTATACGTTTTCAGGAGAAGAGGGAGTGTGGCAGGAGAGGTGCTCCCAGCAGAGACCCATAAAAATTTCATTTTTTAAAAATCCCACATACATCCTTACTACACTGAATTTATAGACTCTTAAATTTGGCTTGACTTACACAAGGACTGCCTTTTTTTTTTTTTTTTTTAAACCAAAACATATTAGTTCACTGGTTCTCTAACATTTTTCAACATATTTGGTGATTAGGACAAAAGAAATTCAAAATTCTGCAGAATTGTTCAGTTGCTATGCATTTAGCTGATATATTTTCACAATATACATTTAGCTATCCAATAACATGTTAACCTTAAAATGTCAATGTTCTCTTTTTTTTTTCAGATTCACTAGTCTTTATTTTATTTTCTTTTTCTCTAAATTTAAATTGAATTAACATATAGTGTATTATTAATTTCAGAAGTAGAGGTCAGTGATTCATCAGTTTCATATAACACCCATGGTCATTACATCACGTGCCCTTAATGCCCATCACCCAGTTACCCCATCCCTCACCCCCTCCCCTCCAGCAACCTTCAGTTTGTTTCCTATGATTAAAAGACTCTTATGGTTTGTCTCCCTCCCTGATTTTGTCTTCCTTATTTTTCCCTTCCTTCCCCTTCTGTTTTGTTTCTTAAATTCCACATATGACTGAGATCATATGATAATTGTCGTTCTGATTGACTTATTTCACTTAGCCTAATACCCTCCAGTTGCATCCACGTTGTTGCAAATGGCAAGATTTCATTTTTTTATGAAAATGCCAATGATCCCTTGCCAACAATGCACAGACCTCAATCAATTAATTGTATGTACTCAAAAACATTTATTTTAGCTTATTCCTGATACATAGGGCCACAGGTAGTAGTTAGAAACACCCAAACAAAATGTGGTTTGCATGGTCTAATATTGCTCTCTGGGTATAAGACAGTATTCAATTGTTTTATTTTGCTCTCACGTGGTGAAGGATTTAGACCGGTTTATTTTCAGTCCTGACACAACACATAAACGAAAACTGAAAAATGTTGCCAAAGTTTTTTTTTATATTTATTGTTCCTTATAATTTTATGTGTGTTTTCCTATTTTTTTTTTAAAGATTTATCTATATATTCGAGAGAGAAGGAGAGGCATGGGGGGGGGAAGGGCAGAGGGAGAGGGAGAGAAGCAGATTCCTCGCTGACCAGGGAGCCAGATGCAGGGCTTGATCCCAGGACCCCAACATGATGACCCCAGCCCAAATAAAGAGTCAGATACTCAACTTACTGAGCCACCCAGGCTCCCCTGTGTTTTCCTATTTTAAGGCTTATAGACACTTTGATAGATTACTTCTCTATGACAACTAGAAGCCAAGATGATGTGAAGTGAATGGAACTAGTTTTTATTTAGAAAGCAGCACATAAATATGTGCACTGGTGATGCTGGTGGTGTCGGTGTGTGAGGATGTGGTAGGGTTGCTTGCAGTCTCCTGCAGGTTGAGTGTGAAGATGACTGGAGAATTCTTTAGGTAACAAACACCCTCAGATATAAGAGAGTGACTCTCCCACTTCTTCACTCCCTGCCATTCAAACAACCAGCCTGACCCACTGCAGATCATCACTGTGCACTCTCTCTTCTTTGTTCTCATTTTATTTAATCTCAAAATCCTTCCCTTTTTCCTATAGTTTTTCTCCACAAAGTTCTACGTGCTATTTCCCAGGTATGTGTTGTTGCTTGAAAGGGTACATTTCCAAGTTTAGTATTTGTCTCACAAATAGGGTCAAATCTCTCGTTTGCATTCAGGAAGATGTTCTCTCTCTAAGGAAAGGGATGCTAAACTTTCCTTTCTTTTTAATCTTTTAATAAAGATCCCTTTTTATGTATGAGCACATTTAAGTTTTCAAAGGACTTAAACACATTTTATTCATTTGCTATTACTGAGGCCCCTTGTGGTAGGTAGGACTGACTCCAGGCTCTAGGAGTCTCCATCCTATCCAGTAATACATAGGTTTTTTTTAGTAAAATTGTATTGAAGCACATGACCTCAATCTATGTACATGTGCTTTTTAAAAATAATATGCATGAACTGCTTTACTAATATAAGCCATACTAATATAATAGAAATATAATTTATACAGAAATAAACATGAGATAGAAATATAGGGTTTCTAATCATTTCTTCAAGACCCCAGTGCATACTCTTGGGACCCTCTTTGAGACCACTGCATGGTCTACCAGGTCATTAGCAACTGTGCCTGGACACCTCGACGGAGCGCTGATCACTGGGGAGGCTCCCAGGTGAGGCTGGGGTAGAAGGCTTGCATTGCTCCAGTAGCATCACTTCTCGGTTCCCACCTCCAGTCCCATCTTCTCTGGCCTGAGCCAGATCAATGTTTGTGAGGTTCAGAGAATCAGAAGCCAACTAGTGTGTATCTGTGCCTTGGGGAGGGAGAACCTGGGCCCAAGGCCCAAAGTCCAAGGCAGCATTACCTGTGGGAGGTCCGGCCTTCAGTAAGTGCTTCTCCGTGAGTGTTTGTGGATGGGGGTAGAGGTGTAGGCAAAGATAGAGCATCACCTGGGGGAGGATGCAGTTGATTAACATTCTGAGCGTGTGAAACAGTTTGTGCACAATTAACTTTCCTGAAGTATATTCCAGAGCTTTCAAATCATGTTTTGCATAGTGTAATTCTATGCTATTACCCTTAGCCACATACACCTTGGTATCACAGTATTAGAAATTATTTCTTTGCCTCCTTAGTGTTTACAGCTTTCTGACATAGCACTTGCAGATAGTGATCATGCATATTCCTTCCTAGTTATCACAGTGAAACTAGAGCTATTTTATTCTTGTAATCTTTCTTCATTCGTTCTAAAGTTCTTTAATTATTTTTGTTGTTGGTTTCTTCTTTCATTTCCAGTTATCAGTATCTTTCTGATCCTGGGGCGCTCAAGACTTAGGAGGGGAATGCCAGATAGAGTCTCCCCTCACAGAATAAATAGGAACTTATAGGCTACAGCTTCCCTGTCCTGTGATAGCGTGTGTCTGTTTATGAAGCCAATGTTCTCATTCATTTTTATTATCTTACCATCACATTGAATTATCAGCATGTCACCTTGCTATTTAGAAAGCTGTCATCTGATTCTTTCTTCTTCATGGCATCCTTCCACTTTAGCTCATTCTCATAGCTTTGAATTTCTTTTTCTTTTTTTCTTCTCTCCAGTTTTGCTTTGCTTGAAGTGATCTGTGGTTTGCACCATTTCCTGTTTAGGAAACAATTGCCTCTCTAGGAAATTAGCACAGTCAATTAGCATCCAAGATTTCTGAAGACTAGGTTCCTCAGAAAATTCTTAGCCAACTGTGGGTAGGTTTGCAGAATGTACTGATCTTGGAAATCTCCTTTCCTAAATGCTCTAATTTTGATCGGCCTCTTTGCCACTAGAATGTGTTGTGTTTCTCCATCTGCGTATGCATATCTACGTTCCTATCTTTTTCCTAAATTAAAGTAAGACAGGATTGAGCAAATATTTTAATACTCTATGTGGTTGATAGATACAATAGAAGAACAATTTGAGAATATCATAAATACTAAATTACTTCCCTAATGAGCCTAATGGATCCTATTCCTTACCATTCTCTTATTATTTTTTTCTGATCCAAATTGAGGTAGAAATACACTACTCATTTTTGCCATTTTAGATGTTTTTCACCTAAGTGTAGAGAATGTTGTGTTAAAAGAGAAGCATCTTGGGCACCTGAGTGGCACAGTCTGTTAAGCGCCCAACTCTTGGTTTCGGATCAGATTTGATCTCAGGGTAGTGAGATCTAGACCCAAGTCGGGCTCTGTTCTCAGTGTGGAGTCTGCTTAAGACTTTCTCTCTCTCTTCCCCTCTCCTCCTCAAGTGCTCTATCTCTCCCTCCCTCCCTCGGTCTAAAATAAATAAATCTATCTTAAAAAAAGAAAAGGAGAGAGAGAGAAGAATTTGTTGAGTCTTTGAATTGTTAATATTAAACCTAAAATTTAATTTTAACTATCTGGGAAGTAGTAATCATAGACCATAGATTCTAGATGGTGCTGTGAGATTTTAGTCTTCTTGGGCTTAGATTATAGGGGATAAGTGATACAAATGCTGATAAATTTCCTCCCTGACTCTGTATTGCTGTCTTGAATCCGCCCATAAGTGCATTTTTTTTTTTTTGATGTGTTGATGTTTTGAACAGTTTTGACTCATCGAAATGTTCAATGCCCTCTCTGAGATTCTGAACTTTGGGGCTGTAGGCATGTGACTCTCTATTCACTCTGATATTCTCTGTGAGTACCAGAGAGATGGCAGGTACCTTTTGTGCATGCAAAACAGAACTACTAAAACTTCTTTAGATCTCAGACTACTGTATCTGTAAAGCTACCATTGCACAGAAAAGAATGTAGTAAATTTCCAGTCATAAATCACTCAGCACAACTTGCTAAGGAAGCAGGGAAAATGTTCAAAAGGATACAATGTTGTTAAGAGGGCAGCAGGAAGAAGGAAAAAGACACTTACTGGGGAAGCATGAAATCATCAAAGTCAAAGCAAGCCATAGAGCATGTAGTTTTCTGTGCTTGGAACCCTCTTCTAGATTCCACATGAAGTAGGTACAGGGACTAAGATGTTCGGATGGACTCACAGGAACTGTTTTGCTGGGTGCCCAGTGAGTAGAAAGTGCAGTGATCTTGTTTTGTCAGCTCTTAAAGCAATGGTTTGTTTAAGGAGATATTTTATGGGTAGGGCTCTGTCATTCCACCCATCCTCACTGGGGAAACCTGTCTGCTCTCCAACAGACATCGAGAAGAGGACACTTTGTAGGAGAGGAAGAAAAAAACTGTAAAAGGCCATCTGTTTAATTTATGAATGCAAAGATAATAAAGCATGTGATCAGGACAGAGATATAAAGGTGATCATAATGAACTATGTATACTTTCAATTGTAGAAATTAACTAATCTACTATATAAAAAGGATGAGTATTTTTACAGTCCCATAGTTGGTAAGAAACGGTGTATTAAGTGCCATGTTTAAATAATACTTTCAGCTTTGCTTCTACAAAGTGAGGCATACTTCCATAAGCACACACCAAGATTACAATTTTTATATTCTTTCTTATTAGATCAACAGTTTTATGTCTTGAAGTACAGAGTTCTAGAAATATGACCTTGTATTTATAAGACTCCAGTCTAACAATTAATGACTATATCCACTAATATCAATAATATTAATTAATCTACATAAAAAGCGTATTCTCTTTGTTGCATCCTTTGACTTCTAAGGGAAATATGGCAGCATGGTTTTGAGGCCAAGCTTTTTACTCAGAGCCGAAGAAAGTCACTTGTAGCTTCTTCACTCAGATGGCAATGGGACATACTCAGCCTCTTGGGAGAATGCGAGGTAAGTACAGAGGACAGTACAGATCAATTCTGAGAAGCTCCTTCTGAAAATGACAGTGTGTTTCTACCAGGCAGGATAGCAGTGGAACATGTCTAGTATCAGCTTGCATTTTGCTGTTACCACATGCCTCTCTCATTAAAGGGAAATATCACCTTTTAATATTAAGTCATCTGCTAATCCTGCGGAACACTTTCTGCCACCTCCTTGGTCTCTCCTTCTGTAGCTGACAGAACCCTCAAAATTCACTCTTCTGGGATGAAGAGATAAGAAAGTTCTCCATCTGTTCTTCTTTCAGATTACATTCTTAATCTGCATTTCACGTTGGACCAAGGTGGAGTTATCTGGAGTTGAGAGCCTGCCAACCTTGGGCAACGAAATGGTCTTGTGATATTTCCCACATACTGGCAAAGAGTGGCTTTCAAGACACCAAATCATGGCTCTCGTGCAGGCCAGGTGAATGCTGGCACAGCTCAGCTTCTGAGGTCCGACTCTCTGGGAGACTCACAGCAGCTAAGGGAGATTGTTCAGTGTTTCTTTGCAGTGAACACCAAGAAAACAAGAGAGGGGAGGGATAAAGAAGAGATGGGAGGGATAAAGAAGAGATAGAGAAGATGGTGGCAGGGATGGGTAAACATTAAACTCATCAGCCCTATTCTATTTTTAAGCCACTCATTTTCCAAGTCTCTATATTAGAGTCGTCTTTTTCTTTGACAATGTCCCTAGTGATTTGGCAACTGTTTTCTAACATCCGTGCGCTACTCTGTATTATTCTCTTTATACTAACTTTTAGTCGAAGGAAGTTGGTTAGAGATTAGTCTCTAATTTGAAACAGATTTATAATGCTGCACATACTTTACTGAAAATCATCTTTGGCATGAAAAAGTCTGTTCTCAAGAGCACCAGAGTTGTCAATTCTTCTCTTTCTGAGTAAAGGTCACCTGGAGAAAAGCGAAAGTTCACGTTGGAATTTTTTTTAAATCGGAAATTTGGCACTTGTTTGAGGTGGACATAATTTCCAAGAGATTACGGGACTGTATTACCATTAAGGTTCAATGTGGAACTCCATTTGGTACTTTATATCCTAACAGGTTTACATCTGTCCTTTTCATGATATGGTAACTTTTCAAATCTACATATAGAGGGCTCGTAGCCCTGCCATCTGCTTCCTCATCAGAGGGAACCCAATAGTTTATACTCTGCCGGAACATGGCTTTAGTTTATATGTCCTGCTGCTCTGCCCATAGTAATCTAAATAATGGTTCCAAAGTGATGGAGTTATTTTGTATTTTTTTAAAGATGTATTTATTTATTTGTTTATTTATATGCAAGAGACAGAAAGAGTGCATGCGCACACGCATGTGCAAGCTTGAGTGGGGGAGGGGCAGAGGGCGAACCAGACTCCCTGCTGAGTGCAGAGTCTGACATGGGTCTTGATCACAGGATCCGGAGATCATGACCTGAGCCAAAGTCAGATGTTTAACTGACTGAGCCACCCAGATTTCCCCAAAGTGATGGAATTTTTAAGAGGAGATTTCTCCCCCCAGTGCCTCGCCACAGTCCAATGCCATGACAACCGTCCAGAGAAATGGTGCATCATTTCTCCTACAGGTAAGAAGAAATCACATACGGTGTAATTATCTTGGTCATTCTTTGGCACTCACGTACAGGCTTCCTGAAATGTTTCTGGTGCTGAATAATCAAGGCCTCATTAGGGTTCCTTAGTCAGCTGACAGTTTGGGCAGTTGTCTTCCCCTTGTCCTTTTCTCTGGACCTGGGCTAGCACTATCACATGCGTTGTGGTCTCATATCAAAATCAAAGAGAATATATGTTTTTATCTTTGGTTTAAATTTTTAAAAAGCTTTTTCCTTCAAACTACTACCAGCAAGAATGGAAACAGGGAGGTTTTTATCTCTTCATTTTTTTTTTTTTTTAAACACAAGGGAAGTATTTTATTTTCTTCCCTTGAGAGTTTGCTAGCTGTTTTGTCTCCAGGGTCACAATTATTTAAAACTTTATACTTAGCTTTAACACCCTTTCCACTGCTAGCCAACCTCTTCCCTCCCCCTTTTTTCCCCACATGAGGGGAAATTGCAGAGAAATACTACTTAATTATCACACCACGTAACTAATTAAAAGCAGGATGCTTGTGTATGGTATGCTAATGAGCTATTAGAGATCCAGCATGCTTTAGTGACAAGACATGGGTTCCTATTCTACCGTTCACCTGGCTGTGGATTTCCAGTTGACAGTTAATGATGATGAGATGGGAATTTATTATGCCGCTTACAAGCCAAGAACTTTGGGAGAGGGCAGAAAGGTTAAGCAACAAAATCACTGGGAGAGAGCAACAACTGAGCTGAAACCAAGAGACAAATCTGAGGATCAGGCTTATACGAAACCATGGGATGTGTAGAGCACATGGCAGAGTGTTCAATAAATAGGGAAGTCTCATTACTATTTCTGGTGGGCCCAGTGATGGAAGAAGAGCATATTGAAAGTGAACTATTGATTAGTGACTTGTATGTATGCCATCTGTCCACAGATTTGAGCTTAGTTGTTTAAAAATCCCCCAAAACAGCCTAAAAAGATTGGCATTTCACACAAAGTGAGGTCTCAGGCATTCAGAGAAGTGGACAGAGGGAGAAGAGAGGATATGATGAGAAAGGGAAAAGGAAAAGAATAAGTATATATAACCCACTTTTGTCTGATGTGAGAAAAGTATTACAAATGGGGATGTTAGCAAGGAGCAAGAAGATAGTAACACTAATGCTAACAATAATGATAACCAACACTTACTGGGCTTTCCTTTTCTGGGAGGCAGGCACCTGCTAAGCACTTTACATGCATTATTTTACAGACATCCTATCCTAGAGAAGACTATGATAAGGTCAATGTAGGGTTCTGAAGCAGTGTCTCTGACCATTGTCTCAAAATAGAGATTCAAAACTAAGAACTTTTGCAATACACCAGCAAGAATGAATTCCCACAGTGCCTAATGAACTGGAATGCAAGGCAAAAGCTGCATTTTTGAGTGTCCATACCCTTTAAGTGGAAATTAACAATAGAATGTTAGCAATGTAAATGAACTTTGAAGAGATCCATCCCCTTCCTGAGTTGACCTTGCCACAATCATGTATTTGGGATCTATTACTTAAACTCTATTAAAGAACACATTTTGAAGCAAAAGAATTAGCACAGCAAATCATTTAATTTTGCTGTCCCTCCAATGTGTTTTCACGCTTCTTGATGTGCTCTGCTAGTGTTTCCCTTAAGTCTTTCTTTCTCCCTTTCTCCTTAAGTCTTTTTATCAACAGAAAGAAGAAAAGCAGCAGTCAGGATTTATAGAAAAGTTCTTTACTTTCAAAGGGGAGAAGACAATGCCCATCTCTGGCCCTTTGGGAATCCCAGAGATAAGCTGGCAGAGATACTGACACTAGAACAGCAACTCCCTTAGTGGACTGCTCATTAGGTTAGGAACTTCTGTTTTCCTGCCATCAAGTGCATATCATGTGCATTTCAATATAAAATGCAATCTCCACTTGTGTTCGCCCCAATATTTATCCTTCCTTTCTCTAAGCATTAGAGAGTATCTGTATTATTGGCAATGAGCCCGGCTAAAAACCTTCCCTTTGCAGCCTCTCTTGTAGATGGAGTGGCCCATGAAATGTATGAATGGCAATAGACAGAGGCTCCAGGGATGTGCTTGGAAGGGGAGATGACAATGTAAAAGCTGGACCCCCTAAAAACTTCCTTTAACCCTGAGTATAGAAGCCACATATTAAAGATGACGGAGTCAAACTATAGGCTCAGGACAGTTGTGACATAATTTCATTTCTGGATCTCTCTTCTGGACTATCTTACATTAAAGAAAACTAAAAGGCCTCATTTGTTTAAGCCACTTTATTTGAGCTTTCTGGAATATGCAACTAAATCTAACTTCAACTAATACATCCTTTTCCCAATTTTTTCTTCCTATTCCTAGACTAATATGAATGGCCATTTTTTTTCCTTGTAGATAAAACATAAACACCCCTTCTTGTTTATATTAAGGGGTACTCCTTTTGGTTAGCATAGTAGTTATGCCACCTATGAAGGCCTCCTTGCCTGGCTGACCAAAACTCCTCTTCCTTGCTTTAATTCAAAGAGTAGTTGTAACTCCATGCTCTATCCTTCATGTAAGGCATGACTTTTTCTCCCCCTCTTCTTTCTTTCTTAGCTGTATCTGAGGAATTCATGTGGGTTGATGGGGTTTGGAGGCAGAGAACGAGCTTCTTTATATGCTGCTGCTGGATGGGAGCCTAACCGTTCATGGCACCTCTTTAACATCCTTAAGGAACTGCAATCTGTGAGGGCATCAGAAAAAATCATCGCTCCTTGGAAATACTTAAGCACAGATTCCTTCCAGTTTTTTATTTGACCTCAATATTTTGTGTGTGTTTCAGGATTACTAAAATTCTTTCATTTCTTCTCTCTCAAACACTCTCCCTTTCACTGTCTCTCTTCTATTTTATTTCTTTCACTTTTGTTTCTTTTGGACTTTATTCTTAATTTTAGAAACTACTGTACATTGAAAGAAATATTATTCTTTTGAAGGATGAAGACAATGAAGACAGGGCTGGTAAGAGGGCAGAACACTCTGTGGAGTTTAAAAAAAAAAAAGTAACTTTTCTTGGGATTTAAATAGCCAATGAAATGGGCAGTCCACCCAGACAGGAGAATCTATGTAACATCAGATCATTCAGTGGGCTGGATAGCCATGCTGTCCCTGTTAGTGTATCCACATGGATCATGAGTTGCCTTTGTAGGGCCTAGATAAGCCCTCCCATTGAATGGTCCCTATAGCTCAGAAAGCTGCTGTGTTGTGTAGAGCTCTACCCATTCCTTTTTCATCATTATCCCTGTCCATTCCTTCCCATATACTAAGAATAAGGTTCTTTAATGCTTCTCTCAATTAAGCCTAAAGGTGAAATGATGGAGGGACAAGTACAAAATTTTTACAATGAGTAGCTATAATTCCAACTTTTCTGTGTTTGAGCTGTGGGATAATAAGATATGAAACCTATGCAACCCTGTTTCCTCACTTATACAATGTGAATTATAACCTCTTATTAAATGTTAAATGAAATACAAAACACCCATATCATATACTTTGTCATTTTCAGCTCATGTTTGAATCTCCAGCATCCCACAAACAATGCTCAATAAATATTCACTAAAGTGTGAATAACATATAATGAACTAATGAATGAATGTCCTAATGGCAGTGTTCTGAGTCCTTGCTAAATTTTATTCGTGTAATACTATTTTATATCCAAGCTAACATTGAGCTTATTCCATTATGCAGGAACTCTATCAATAAGGTGACCACATACTTCAAACCAGGACATTTTGGACAACAAAAGGGGAGCACTATTAATAATTACTGCAGGACAACTGGTATAAACTGGGACTGTCCTGGGCAAATAGGGACATATATATGATCACCTTCTGAAGAAGCACTTGACTCTTTGCATGATCCCTTGGGTCAGGATTGCAGATGAATTTGTAATTGTAAAAGCACGCATAGGTTCAAGGCTCCTAATGTTTAAGTCAAAAGAACTGCCCAAACATTGTACAAGTGTACCTTCTTCTGTGCAATGGATCTCTTCCCTAACAACGATATTTCTTGGATTTTAAGAAAGGAAGTACATATACATTTCCATGAGGGCACTCTATAAAGAATTTTGGTATTGAACCATTGTTAAAAGGATAAATTCTAAAACTTGAATAATCAACTCTCCCACCATGAAACCTGATATCCAGTTTATTTGCTTACAAATTAAAGCTTGTTTTGTTTAGTTTTATACCGAGTTTTCCAAAGCACGATATACCTTTATACCAGAGTCTTGTATGAAATGTGTCCTAATAAGACGTGAATGACCAATGAGTCATCTAGGACCCTTTCAGCATACAAGACCTTTACTGGGATGAAAACTGTTACCTTACTGGGGTAATAGACAAAAATGGAAAAGGACTGTCATTAAGCAATGTGAAAGGGCAATTTCCCTTCAAGTTAGCACCCCATTTCCATGGGTAGCCAAAGAATTAACATCCTTCTGCCTCATGAAACTCAAGTTGTCTGCAACTGAGGTTGTCGGGAAGATGAATCACAGAGGTTCTTTGTTGTATTTGAGATCTAGGTTGAGATTATCTTAGCAGTGGAGTTTGTCAGAATGCCATCAGCAGCTTTGGTCCTTCAGTGGCTAATCATGAAATGAAACATTGGTTAAGTTGCTCTCAATTAGGTCCAAGAAAATGTATTCCTGAAAGCACTTGGGCACTGTAATTGCTTAAACCCTGGATAACTTTGACTTGCTGAGGGAGTTTTAATGTTTAACATACGTTGGAAGGTTTCAGAAAAACTTTCAGTTGTGACTTTTGTCTGTTTGAGCTCTGAACACAGAATGTCACTTTACAGAAGATGTTAAGTAACATCTTAACATGTTTCTTAGCCCTTCCATACCCACCCAAACATCCCACTTGAATAACTATATATAATAAGCAGTAACAATACCATAACCTAAAGTCAGGAAAATTTAAAGTGCAGCCCAGGTTGTATTAGTCATTAGCTCTGAGATTTTTTTTTTTTTTAAGATTTTATTTATTTATTTGACAGAGAGAGAGAGACAGCCAGCAAGAGAAGGAACACAAGCAGGGGGAGTGGGAGAGGAAGAAGCAGGCTCCCAGCGGAGCAGGGAGCCTGATGCAGGGCTTGATACCAGGACTCTGGGATCACACCTTGAGCCAAAGATGGACACTTAACGACTGAGCCACCCAGGCGCCCTAGCTCTGAGATCTTGACAAAGACTGTTTACTTCTCCAGACTTCAATTACTTCATATGTAAAAGTAAAGGATTGGACCATATATACTCTAGATTCCTTTCATAACTAGCATTTTAGAAGTGATTCTTTGAAGCCTTAAATAGACAGAAACCTAGGATGTTATAGGATGGTAGAATGATGTCCCATGATTCCACTATAGAGAGTTGATGACCAAGAAGATAATTAACTAAGAGTTAAGCCAATAAAAACAGAATTCAGCCTTTCTGATATGATACACATTATTTTCAGTATCCATACATAAGATTATCATGTTATTACCACTATAATATGTTTTTCAGTGTGAAAATTAATCTCTAATACGTAACTGAATTGAAGAGGAAACAGACCTAGAGAAGTGAAATATCTTCCCTGAGTTTGCAAAACTTGCAATAGTCCAGATTTGCTTACTCCCAGTTAGCTAATTTCATATTTTAAATTTCTTCAGGTGGAAATAACAAATCTGTTCGCGCTAGTCAACAGTTGGGGCTAGGTGTTCTAGGATTACTGAACAAGAACATCCTATGATACTAACAGTAGGAAAACAATGGAAACATTTTTCTTTTAAATTTCCTATCTTTTATCATAGAAGTATAATCTACTTTGTGGATAGAGCATAAAATACAATTTGCTGAGGGTTAATGAGCCAAGCTGTAGTTAGTATAAAAGAGAAGCTGGACTTTTACTACTGTCTTGTAGAGGAGTAATCCAATAATGATACCCAAACTCATTCTTGGGCTCTTTTCTGCTACAGAGAAGGACAGCTAGAAATACTAGGGAGAGAAGTAAGGAAGTACAATGAGTATATTCTTATATAATTTATCTGAATTGAGTACGGGGGAAAAAAGATGGGCAAGATGCAATTGTGAAAAGAGAAAAAAATAAAAACAGTGATGAAATGGAAATGGGATTTTAGAAAAGCACGCAGAGTGAAAGAGGAGATGGATATAAAAGTGAGAGGAGTTAGTGAAGCCCTTTTTCTGTCTTTGTGATAGCATTGACCACTTATTTATTTATATGTCTTGTGAGTCACGGAACCATAAACAACTAAATGTAGATGTGACAAAGACAAGGACCATATATATATCAATACAACTCCTGTCTCGCGATGCATTTGCGCATGGACAGAACTTATCATGAGTCCTTTTATATCATGGAACTGAAGCTACTAATTAAGGATTTGGAGAAAGGCAAAAATAACACTAGAAAACAAAAAAACCCAAAAACCTACAACACCAAGACTTTGAATTAGGATTCTTTCACTTGGTAAGATATGTCCAACTGTTTGATACAAAAACCATTTAGAATGGTCTTTTTGCACTCATCAAATGATTATTCCCAAGCTAACTATTTGATAATGGCTAGAGGTAGTGTTCAGTACACATCCTCAAATTTGTCATATGGTGGCCCACTGGCTAACGAGGAGATGCATTTTCTTCATAAAGAAGGGTGATGGCTCTTAAGGAGGGCACGTAAGTTGTGATGAGCACTGGGTGTTATACGTAACTAATGAATCATTGAACACTACATCAAAAACTAATGATGTACTATACAGTGGCTAACTGAACATTAAAAGAAAAAAAAAAAAGAATTAACCTAATTTGTCCTGGTTCTATATTTTGAAGCAAAGACTTTGAACTACTTTGATGTTCTATTTCTGCCAGTCATGGTATTTTCTTGTTTTTTTTTTTTTTTTTTTGCTTTGTTTTCATTAAAAAATACTAGGAATAACTATTCCTCGCCGGGTGAATCCATTATTTTTTGTGTGATTTTGGTTTCCACAGATTCGGGGCACACAGAAATAATGTCATCTGTTATGTGTAGGAATCTATTCTAAATACATGCTAGAAAAGTCTATTAACATGAAAAAATAATCCAGAAATTTTGGTTTGCTCTTTGATTTAAATGTCTTAGCTATAACAAACTTTCTTGTTGTTTAATTTTCTGCTCTTTCACGGAAGCAGCACTTTGAGTATAAATAACCTCTCAGAATCAGGTAAATTATTTCTAGGACTTTATGACATGCTAATGTGTTCCCTTGGATTTCCTGAGTCCTTCTGGTGTTATTAAGTGCTGTCATTCATTGTTTGAACACTACTTAAAATTGCTCACTGTTCCCCAAAAGGTCATCAAAGCACTTAATAATTTCAGAAAGAGATAAGCAGGACAGAAGACCTTATCTGTATATCAAATGTGAGTTCATGTGTGACCGGCTACACCAGCCAAACTTCTGTCCCTATCAATCCTATCTTTACCTCACCCTATCCTTGACTAACACAGCACTGGATAAGGACTCCTTGATTTTCCATTCTCATCCTGGCTTCTAAATTGATTCGCTCTGTAACCTCTCACCTCCAGTCACAGATGGAAACCTAGACCATCTTAATACACAAAGGCAACTGACAGAAGTGGAATATTCTTATAAAATATATTCCAGGAGTGAAAACAGGCACTCTGGTCTATAACACAGGAAACATTAACCCCCAAAATTCTTTTGGGTGTGTAGTTTCAGTCTCAGATAGAAATTACTTACTGCTCTCTTAGAGGAATCTATTTCAGAATTACAATTATTGTGAATTACGTATATGTGTAATGTGCTTTTTCCATCTTTGTGTGTGTGTGTGTGTGTGTGTGTGTGTGTGTCCAGAAGAGCCTGGATGACCTCCTATTACCCCTGTAAAGGTGTTTACCTTGGGCCAGAACACTAGGCCCAGGAGACCACTAAGATTCAGTTTAAGTTTCTTCTCTGGCTCCAATCTGTTATTTTCTCTCTACATCCTTTCTGTTTTCCCACTAAACTGCACCTCTTCATTGTGTTTTCCCACTAAACTGCACCTCAGCACAGTTTTCCTTCCTGGTCTGACTCACACTTAGTATATTATTTTCAAAATTTGCATTTCCCCCTTCTAATCAGCATTTGAACTTCCCTCTCAGGGTTTCCATGTATTACAGTCCATGTATTAGAATTTGGAAGACATGCTGCTTGTATTGGAATATGATTAAAAATAAGTTGTTATTGTATTCTGTATTTTGTAGTTGTGTTTTTTCACATTATCTTGCTGTTTGCATTACTAGGATTTATGTAATAGAAGAATAAATAAATGCCAGGGGCTGTTAAGAACTGGGAATATAAAGGGAAAATGCTCATAAAGTATTTCCATAATTGATAAGAATAGCATCAAGTAGTAACACCCAAAAAAACTGATACCCACAGCACAGGCTTTTAGTTTTGAACTGCTTAAAATGTTGGTTGGCTATCTTGTAAACATGGTCACAAATTTCTATCCTGTCTCTTCTTCATAAAATGAGATCTGAAAAACATCTATGTTTAACCATCTCAGTCATTTCTGTGGAAAAATCCAATGTGTGTCTGTAGGTGGTGGTGATGGGGATGGGGAGGTCTACAACTTAAATAAATATTCTTTATCTAACTCAAGCTTCACAACAAAAGAAAAAAAATCGTATAGGATATAACCGCATTTTCTTTTTTTAACCCCATTTTTAGACTTTCAGACTAATATAGAAATATCGTCAAGGAAAAGTAATAGTCTCCCCTGATTTTTGAAAGAGGAATTATGGATAAAAGTTCAAAATCTGTTTCTTAAGAGGATTAAACATCACTAGTGATAATGAGGTGTATGAGGTAGCAACCCCTTCCCCCTCCATTACCGTATATTTACATATTTTATTTCCTGCATTCTTCCAAAATGAGACCTATATAACAATTAATTTTATTCCCATAATGGACAAACAGGAGAAAGCTATAATAATGGTAGGATCATTCTATTCTTAACTGAAGAAGACCAAATCAGGGAAAAGCACAAGGTGAAAATATGTGATCATTAAGTTCTTGAACTATATATATACACACACAAGGAGATAAAAGAAAAAACAAAAAACCTCATGACTGTAGATTTTAAGGGCAATCGGACTTAGAAGGGGCTGTGTTTTAATATTGATTGATTGATTGTGATTAATATTGATTTGATGGATTCAAAATATTGTCCTTGTAAATATGTGATGGATAGCTCCTGGAAAATATCTCTTTAAATGTACTGAGTGCTCTATAGTTTAGGACTTTTTTTTTTTAAATCTGGAGAGAAGGTGGTGCAAAGAAAGAGTTATCTATAACTAGGAAATATTAGAATTAGAAAGAAAGTCAATGCATCCACCTGCTTCCTTCATGTGGTTGGATGTACCTTTAAAGCTCTCAAAAAGATAAATCTGAAATAAAAACACATTACTTTATGCATGATTAGTCAACACAGGATGCAAGGATTATTTTAAGAGTTAGTTTAGGCTGAAAATAAATGCAGTTCAAAAAAAGAATGAAGGAGTTTCATGGGTAATAGATATATAGGGTATTATTAAGAGAAGAGGGTCTTTGTGGTAGATACTAAGCTTAAAGACTGAAGTCTGTAAACAAATCCCATGAGAAAAGAATATAAGAACAAACACATGGAGCTGGCCCGGTGAACTGAGAACATTATACACAGCCTGCTGAGAGAGGCAGCCAAGCAGTGTCCATTGCTGAATGAGCTGACCACCAATGGTCACCAAAGATGAACTCTGGAATGAAAAGGACTCCAGTGCACTCACGTTCTTCCCATTCGTTCTCAGTCATGGTTGTGGCAGACGCTGACACCCAAAGGTTCGCACACATGGAGCACGAGACAAACACATTGAAGGGAAAGGCAGTAGTAGCAGTAGGGCTTGCAGCATTGAACACTTTGTCTACACATGAGTGAACACTTGAATGATCATCAAACAACAGGCAACAGAACATGGTCCCTGACAAGAGGAATCAAGCAACATTAGGTCTATACACAGAAGTGAATCATAATAGGTAGGAAGTTACATGTCCTCAGCGTGTGGCTAATATTCATGTGGCTAATGTTAACAGTCAATACTTGTTACTTCAGATAATATACTGAACTTTGCAAGTATGTAGCATCATTCTAGATACAAGAATTTCCAGAGCTATTTTCTCCTGGTACTCGTTCAACATTTGCTTTTAACGTAACAATTCATTTGTTCCTCTTGTGTCAGTTTTTACAGATCTGCAAACAGTGTTGATCACAATCGGTCTACCCACGTCTACATACGTTAAGAGTTTTCATAGTCACCGGGTATAAGGTTGTAAATGCCCCAGGATAAATACACCAAATATTTAGAAAGGACGGACTTAGCCTATTCTTACCTTTACCATACAAAAGAAGAAAGTCATGTTTCTTGCTTATTTTAAGAAGTCATCCTATCTTTTGGATGCTTACCTGATATCAGTACTGTGATATGCAAGATGTCACTGTAATGTTTCATAATTACTGTAACCCTATTTAATGCTATTTCTCTCTATGAGATATTGTACTGACAAAATGACACATTTAAGAGAGGGGCTAAAAGTAATAATCCTATAATAAAAGTGAAGTGTATTAAAGATGGAAAGCACTATTACCACAGGTAAAATCCTTTGAGGGTGCTGAACGTTTCTCTTATTTATAATTTAGTCCCAGCGGGACAACCCTTCTGTGTGCTGATTATCAGAGCAATTCTAGCTTTGGGGAGCAAAAAAAAGTCACACACATACCCAGAAGCTGAAATAAGCTTTTCCCTTCATGTGATTTAAGAGCTATTGTCACTCTGTGGAACTCTGAAAATTATTCCATTTGAAAATAATTCAGCTCCTAGATTATATATTGTCTAGGTTTCCTCTTCCTGCTCTTTACTACTGAGGACATTTAAATGAAACTATTAGCTGATTTTTTTTTTTTTTTACTGCTTATTCTCCACCTGAAGTTATTATACTTAATTCATATCATACTCATCTGCAAAGCAACCAAACAGGAACATGAATTCAGTGGGGGGAAATAAACAAGAGGAATGGAAGAATTTTGTAAAGCATAAAAAGCCAGGAACAGAGGCATCTCTGGGGAGACGGGTACACATATGGCTCTTTTCACCTCTAAGTTGATGATTTAACTACCTATGTTTCAAGTAACTGAGAATTACTTTTACTGTGACATAATTGTGGCCATAGATAAAGTAAGAAACCCCTTTTCTGTTGGACACATACCTACCAAAATTAGCTCCCAGGATGATAAAGTTGTCCATGCTTGATGCTAATCAGGTTATAACTCAACACGCAACACCTAGCATGGCTCATGGTTGTTGCTCAACATATTTTTGTTGAATGGATATTTGAAAAATACATATTATTGAATTAGAATATGTATCTCCCAAATTGAATGCTTTGGTAACCCTTTTGTATTAACTCATCTGCCTCACATAAGATGGGTGGCTCTTCTGGCCTATGGTCAGCCTCAAGGGACAATGGAGAAAACCCTTATTCCGCCAGAGCCCTGGGAGAGTGTATGTGATGCTTCATTCTACAAAACTGTCAGCAAGTCTTTGTATCCGGTGTTTGCTTTTATCATAGGGGAGTTTTCATAAAGAAATCTTTTTGCTAGTACTTGCCACTTGAATAAAATTTGGACATGAGTCAAAGGAATGCATTCACCATTTTTTATCCTATATTTTATTTTTTAAATGTTTTTATTTTTATTTTTTTAAATTTTATTTATTTATTTATTTTAGAGAAAGAGAGAGAGTGCAGAGGGGGAGGAGCAGAAAGAGAATTCCAGAAAGGCCCCACACCCAGTGGGGAGCCCAACATGGGGCTCAATCTCACAAGCCTGACATCATGACATGAGCCGAAATCAAGAGTCAGATACTTAACTGACTGAGCCATTCAGGCCCTAGTCCTATATTTTAAAATTATGTTAAATTTTATGAGTCCCTGAGGAAAAAAAAAGGTACAGAGGAAACCATGAGAGAGCAGGAGAGCCTTCTGTCTTGCTCTCAAACATATACATGTCACCCCTTAGTAAATTAAGAGTCACAAAAGTCTGTCTTCCAGAGGAAAAAGAATCACACATGAGCACTGCCTAAAGCTCCTTCTCACAAAAGGCCTGATTTTCAACAGGGTCTTTCCACAATGATGGCATCCCGGATACGAGCTTTCTCGGCTGCCCGGAAAGTTTACTTCTCTCCCCAGATAAATATTCCTTCTTTAGTTTAACTATAGTCTCTGCCTGAAACCATCTTTAGAAGAAATAGGAAGCCCATTAGTAATTGTGACTGTATCATGTGAAGGATTCTCTGTGCTGATTTTTGCTTGTGGTAGTCTCAAATCTTGGAAAGTTATATAAATTTTCACATTTTTAAAAAGAATTATGTGCTTGCCTAAAGAAAAGATATTCTTGGTTATTGTATTTTATTGCTTGTAATTATTGAAGAAATAAAGTTATGTTCAATAACACTGTTACTTGTATATTGCTGACTGCTGAGCATATATTATCTGTATTGAATTTTGGAAATCTGTTATACAGTACATGAAAATTTCATCTAAAATGCTAAGCACTTTTGGAGACACATTTTCCCCAAATTCCATAAGTTAATGATTATTCCGCCCTGTTGTAAATGAGTTTTGCATATACTACGATAGATTAGCTGAATTTACCCTTTTTTCCAATATCATCTATTCTGGTACACGTCAGAAATTTTAGGGATACATTGCAAACATTTATCATTATTTATGGGCAGTCCTGGTTAGGAAAACAATAATTCAGAAATCTGAGTTTGGGCTAAATATGCACCCTGTAATTAATATACGCATTTATAAGGAAACTTTTATATTTAAAGAACAAAACAGGGATGCCTGGGTGGCTCAGTCAGTTAAGCGTCTGCCTTCGGCTCAGGTCATGATCCCAGGGACCTGGGATCGAGTCCTACATTGGGCTCCCTGCTCAGTGGGGAGCTTGCTTCTCCTGTGCCTCTGCAGCTCCCCCTGCTTGTGCTCTTTCTCTCAAATAAATAAATAAATAAATAAATAATTTAAAAAAAAAAATCAAGAACAAAACACTAGTGGTTCCAGTTACTAGTGGTTCCAATTACTGATGGTTTTTGTGAACTTTTTGTTTTGTTGTAACCTAAGACAAAACAAAATCTGACCAGAAATACTTACACCATAGAAGACAAAACAATAAAAAATGATAATAGTTTTAAATCAATATTTAGGTGACATATTTCACCTAAATCATATTGGCTCCCTGCCATGACAGCTGAGTCAGGAAAGCATGGCAGGTATTTTTACTTTAGAGATGAAGACACTCATCACAGAGATGCTCTGCGAAGTGAAGCTTCTCAGGGTCCCGTGACCAGTGAGTGAACATGACGGGAACCAGATCTAGGTTCCTGAGCCCCAGTCCTCTGCTTTATTCCCTGTACAAACAGGAAAGAGGAGGAATTTCAGGGACTTGGTGACTGTAACTCCCCATTTATACGTGCTACATTGTTTTCCTTCCTTAAAGTAGCTTGGGTGCAGGTCAGGATTCAATTGACTGAGGAAAGAGACCTAGTACTGGCATCCATTTCCATGATGCTGGCCGGGAAGTTTCAAAAGTGCTGTGTTACTGGATGACGCTTAGCAGCTGGGGCTTCTACATGAACTGGTACAGATCTGAAAATAAGCATCTTCTGAGAGTGGTTCATTTACAGGAGGGAGCAACTGATAGCATTCCCTGGGCTTCTGTCCTATGGCTCCTCTTTCTTTTCAATAGTCTTGCTTCCCTCCTTCACGATTCTGTTCATTTTCCTCCAGCCAGGGGAAGCGATCACTCAGTACAAATTTAAAGAGCAGAATGAGAATGACATGCTGCCTCTTGTGAAAACCCAAGAAATGTAATTTTTTTCCCTGACACATACCCATGTAATAAGTAAATTAAATTAACCTGTCCTCAAGAAACTGGAAGACATTGAGCTCACACATGAAAATGAAAGGGTAAGGAGAGGGTAAAGGAAATGCAGGTGGTAGAATAAATACGAAAGAAAAACCAGCAACCACAAGCTTTGAAACCATACACGCCTGAGACGTGTGGGATTCCGGAAACAAGGGAAGACAAGAAGTACAGGAAGTTAGACTGAAGAGCTTTGTGGAGAATTTTGAGGAGGACTGAAGAGGGGGGAAAAGAAGGACATTAAAGATGCATGGACGTGGAGTAGAGGAGAGGCTGGGGAGGACATCTTGTACTTCTTCTGGAACTCTTACAATCTATTTTTCAAGCTTCACATGAACTGACATCTTGCTGTTTGCAAAGAGAAGTACTTATTAGGGAACTTGGTGAGAGAGTCCCTTTCCTTTAGTGTTCATGACAATTACTCATTTTGTAATTAGATGAGAAAGCACGACAGCTAGCATAACTGATAAATGCAAACAGAAGAGCCATACTTTATCTCTACAGTGGCCAGATTCACACATGGCAGTTAGAGCCTGCATTAAACTGCCATCTGAAAAACAGGCCCAATAGCACCACCTTATAGGACTCTTGTGAGGACTAAATTTGAACATGAAACCATTTTGTAAAATATAAAACACTACACAAATAATAAAATGCTATTACTACATTACTCTTAGCATGAATGCAAATCCAAGCATCTATCTCTTTATGTTGGCTAGGTGCACCGTTAAATCTAAAGATACTAGTTACATCTTTTGAGAGGAAGATTAATTCATTTAGTGTACCGCAACAACCTGGAGCATATTCCCCCCAGGATCTGACTTTGCATTTTCTATGGCTATTGGGTATTTCCTCACATTGTCTACGTTATCTTTCAGTACTAATCAATAAATGTTAGTTACACTTATGTCTTGAGAGGTGTTGATCTGAAATGTAAACATCCTTCTTCACATTAACAGCCCCCTTAATTAACCTTCCGACACTGCCAACATGGAAAGGGATGCTATGTAAGTTGTTACTATGGAAAGGGATGCTATGTAAATGATTCTGCATATGCTGCTGCTTTGTTTACTTTCTATAAGAAAATCAAGATGCTCTTTAAAAATGTCTTCACTCTTTACTAAAAAGGAGGATAATTTTGATAAATTTCCATGCTCAGAACATGGACTAGGCTCATGCTGGCAGGACTTAACTGAAATAATGACAACTTGGTTTGATGTAAGTAGAGAAAGAGGATAAGATATAGAGGGAAGGGCTTAGAGGTGAAGGTCAGAGCCAGTTGCCTCTGGTTTCTTCCATCGCCAATTTCCAAGAGCAAGAACACCATGTAATTACAAAATATTTCTTGGAGAGTCAGCCCCTGGAAACAGCCTATAGGTTGGGTATCTGTGCACGTGTGCACACACACGTAGGCACACACACGCACAACCTCTGTTGTTTTAGCCAGCGGTAGATAAACTCTTCTTAAAACTAACTTAATCGGTATCTGTAGGTCATTGTAACACTTTTTTTTTCTCTTAATATCCTTTCTTCATGGGTTCTTCCTTATGAAATAGGAAATTACAATATAACTTCCTTAAATGGCTTCACTATAGCAGGGATGCGAGTTACATCTTACACATATCATTCATATATCATATGGATATGATGGAAGTTGAAAGCTATGCTATGAACCCTGTCCCCATACTCCTTAATCTGTACATATGTATGCCTCCAGTCTCTGAAACTTATATTTTCTGGTATATGAATTTTAACTATCCACTAAGCAGACCATACAGAACAACAACAAAAAAATGTTCTGGAATATAACTAAGCCAAGGATGTTGCAATATATCTTTTTGCCAAACAGAAGATCTTCCACTAACTCAGGAATTGCAGTGATATCCTTATGAAGGAAATATGAGAAGTATATACACATGGTCCACTGCACAGCTGACATTGAGACCTAAACTGAAGCCAATCCAATGTCTTTCTTCTAGGCAAGACAAACCTAAGGCAAACTCATGGAAATGTTTAGTTTGGGCCCCTTGCCAGTTTCCTTCTCAGTGCTTCTACTCTCTCTTCTACTTCTCTTCTAACAAGCTCCTTATTGCATTCATCCTGCTTTTGACCATCTTGGTCCTATCAATACTCTGTAACAACGTACCCCTCCTCCACCCTGTGGAGGCATCTCTCTGCTCTCCCTCTCATGAATGGAGTGCAGTAGTAGCTGCTGTCGTAGTAACAGCAGGCGCAGCAGTAGTCATGACAAATCACATTTGGTGAATACTTGAATCCTGTGCTGTCCTTAAATGTTCATCATCTTATTTAATCAATACAATAGGATTGGGTAAGAGGGTATTTCTGACCACATTTCACAAATGAGTAAATAAAATTCAGAGAGATCTTGTTCTACTAGCAATGAAATCCTGTGGGTGTTGAGAAGGGAAATGGAAATGGTTTAAACTCAGGTTTTCTAACGTGAACTCAAAGCAAATGCTCTCTTCTTTTGGAATTTCAAAAACCTTACAAGTTACTGATAGAGACAGAGACAGGGGGAGATAGTTATCAAAAGGCATAAAGGTCTTCTGAGCCATTAAATTATGCCACAGAGACAAGCTGCTTATAGATAAAGCCATAACACTCAGGTTACCCTTCCAGTAGACTGGGTGAAATAAATTTCAAGTATACACTTTGGTAAAACCTAAGTCTAAATCAGAACACTTGCAAGGTTCCTCAATAAATGAAGCAATAAGAAGGACAATTATTGAGGCGATTTTAACGAACATACAGCCTTCCCCATATTAAACAAGGTACTGAGAATGTTACAATGTAAGCTTTGGTGAAGAAAAATATCAAATATCAAAGGGAGTCGTGAGATTCATTTTAGAAAAAAAAAAAAACAACAACAGTGGTAGGTTAGAAGACTTAAACTTCCCACCAACATAAAAAAAAAAGCATAAAAGTTTTGAAAGCTAAAGGATATAAAAAAGAGAAACTCTTTGGAATAAGCTGTGCTATATCCCTTTTCCCAATTGATTGACAGCTCCCCAATCACCTCAAGAGAGGTGTCAACAAGACTCTCTGAGAGCTTTATAGGCAGTGAGGGATTACAATGGACTTGTATCTGACTTCCACCCGAGCATTCAGAAGGGTAAGAGATGGGTTGAAAGTGGAGCTACGGTGAAGTGATTATACTCTATGGTCCTCACTCCCCAGTATCTCCAAGAATCTTTGGGTATTTCCTGTGCATGAGATACATGCACTGCATGGCAGACAGCCAGGATGAAGTCCTTTTAGGTCCTTTCAAAAGGGCAAACTATAGAGAAAAGCAGGGTTAAGTAAAGATCAACTGAAGTTCTATAACTGGATTCCTATAGGGCTTTAGAAGAAGCCAGTCATCACTGGGAGAGGAAGGCATTCAGTGTGATCAAAAGAGCTACAGGTGAGTGCTTTCCAGAGATGAATGGGGTCTTCTAAGAATCCTTGAAGGTGTCCACTAGAGAAAGAGTCAGCTTAAACTTTTTCCAGGATTACAGAATGTAAAATTGTCTTATGAGAGTACCAATAAGATGTTTCCTCTTCTCCTTATCCTTTCTCCCTCCCCAGAGCCCCAACTCTACACAAATTGAAAAAAAAAAAAAAAAAAAAAAGTAAAAAAGAAAAAATAGTTACTAAGAGGAAGGAAAGAGAAAAGAAGCTGGTATCCTCTTTTCCTGACTGAAGTAGACCTTATCCTGAGATGGGGGAGGAACCTTGGAATAAAGACAAAACTGTTGACTGACTAACAGGGCTTAACAGTTTACTTATAAAGCAAATCTATCCTTTGTATTTAAAGCTTAGGACTTTGTACTATCTGAGTGATCAGTGAAGTTCTGGTCAAAGAAAGGGGAAAAATATCCCAGTGAACAAATTTTAAAGAGATAGTATGAAAAAATAAAGATGATTTATAATGAAACCCATAAGACTTGCTTTTTAAAAGTCCAGATAGAGGGTGTGATGGTCTGAGGAGTCTAACTCAATGAAAATAAATCACATGTCCCCCTTCTCCATCTTCTGTAGTTCTTATTTCGCTTCCCATTAGGATGGTCCCAACTTTCTCAAGACATTTATTTATAGATAGGTTTGTGATTTTATACACGGTCAGGAACGGTTAGAATAGTGGGGCAAGTATGGGGAAAACACTTTCATTATTTGTGTCTTCTAAAAATAAAGATGGAAAATCACTGTAAAGATCATTCTGTTTCATGCCTGAAATTGCTTCTCTATTGCTGTGTTTCCTCTTGTGGAGTAATTCACTATCTGGACCCTTTAATTCAGAGTTCTGTGCCCCCAAAATGATCATTTGTTATGTATCGATCTTACAGAACTTTCAGTACATACTTTTAAGATTTTTTTTCTATATTTCTTTCCTAGGAGAAAACATATATGTTCTTTAGCACTCAAAAGGACCTGGAAAACATGCGATTTGCTAATAATGCATTTGCATGATTCTGTTCAAATTTAAAATTAAATTTTATCTTCTCTAAGGCTAATACATTACAGAAGCTGTGGACCATTTCTGACATATTCAGCCTATCTTCCTTCCTACCACCAAGTGAGATATTTTTATTTCATCCTTGACTCCAGCCCAGGGCACTGCTACTTGGGTACCGAAGAAAAGCTAACTACTGAGGTTAACTCCTCCTTGCCTGTCACCCTGTTGTACATAGGACAGCCCATCAGCAATGTCACTTCTTTCTCATGGAATCCCAATCCAAAGAACCCATAGGAGAGTCTCCAAACTTCAGAATCCTCCTAAAATGATCAATTGCATATGAAATTAAAAGACTTGATTTCTGAAACGACCAACTTCACCCATAATTTTAAATCATCTGCTCATCAATGGTATTCAAAGAAACATAAAATATGATACAATTATGAAAACAAAATGAACCGGGACAAGTATATATCCCAAGAATTCCTCACACTGTAGTAAAGTATCTTTGCTTAGTAAGTTGTTGAAGGACCTTGCTACTTGCAAGGATAAATACTCAAAGGAACAAAGAAAGTAAAGGTCTTAATCACAAAGCCGAGACTAAAATCCTCTATTCCTGGGGCACCTGGGTGGCTTAGTTGGTTTAGCACCTGACTCTTGATATCGGCTCAGGTCATGATCTCAGGGTCCGGGGATCGAGTCCCACATTGGGCTCCCTACTCAGTGGGGAGTCTGCTTCTCCCTCTCCCTCTGCCTCTCCCCCTGCTTGAGCTCACTCTCTCTCTCAAATAAATAAATAAAATCTTTAAAATAAATAAATAAAATCCTCTATTCCTGAGTAGTTCTTATTTGAAGCTTGAACTTCAGGGTTGGGTTGGCCCCAAATCGACTAAGTATTAATTTCCTGATCCTTCGTTGAACCATGTGACCTTTTAAAATGTAAATCATCTCATGCCAATCTCCTGAAGTGTCTTCCCACCACACAAGAGAGAAAATCCCAACTTCTTCCTGGTGCCTCTACAGGAGGCCATCCTCATACCACCAAGCCCTGCTTTACTCTGGTTCCTCTAGATACCTTGGCAACCCTGTCAGTTCTCAAACACTCCAAACTTAATGGTGCCATTCCCATTTCTTCTCCCTGGAACGCTTTGTCTCCATACTTTTGTATGGCTCATTTCCTCTTCTTCTAGGACTCTGCTCTAATGCAATTCCTCCTGAGAAATGTCTATTTTTTAAAAGAGCAGAATATTCTTTCCAAAATATTCCCCATCCCAAAGCCCTACTTTGCTTCAGTGTTTTTCCCCTAGAATTTATATAAAAATTAGGTCATGATATTTATTGTTTTCTCTCACTAGAATGTAAGAGTCATGAAAATAGTGAGTTTGTTTCTAGACCATGGCATCCCCTGCAACTAAAATAGGGTCAAGTGAGGTACTCATTAGATGTCAATAGAAGGTAAAAAAGAATGTCCTCTCTCTTGCTACCACTCCCCTCCCTACACTAATATTAGCTATAAAACCCTTACGAGAGAGAGAAAAGGCTTGTGCAGATTCAATTGCAATCTGAGAGACAGGACGGTTATATGCCACTCTAGAGTAGTTCCTACAGGGAAAAGAGCTACAAGGGGCAGAGCTCTTTTAAGTTTTTGTTTTAATTCCAGTTAGTTAACATATAGTGGGGGTAGAGCTCTTCTAAAGAGAAAAGGAAAGCAGGCTTCATCTCTAGGGCTTACAAAAAGGAGGGCAAAGACTGTGGGGGAGCCAGCCTAGGCCTGAGACATGACCCAGAGGGCTTCACTGTAGCAAGTGTCCTGTGGGGTTCACAGCAGCCCTAGCTTACACTTTGAAGTCCCAAGAGGAGAAGAGGTCACTGGAGGCAATGTCCTCTTCATGTCCTAGGAAACGGGTGAGCTTTACGATGCATATGGAATATACTCTGTAGCCCTGGCAGACATCCTGCCTTGGGATGACTTTCTTACTTAAGCCAAAGACCTTGAAATGGAGACCTCACGTGTAAATATGTGCAAATGTTGAACTAAATTTATCCCATAAAATTTTTAGGAAACAACCTTGCCATGGATACAAGCTGTTGAATACATTATCAGCTGGGGTTAACAGGGTTTCCTTCTGCAGAAATAAATAAATTAAAAGAAAGCACTGAAGGGTTCACTACTCCAGATTTGTCTTTAATAACATTCCATTAAAAATGACAGAAAGGCACAGCTCTTACAGTAACTCCGGCTCAGAACGATACTGTTCTCTTTCAGGCTCATGTCCTCAGATGAGGCTTCTGTGGTTTTAATCTCTTCCTCTAACTCACCCCTTTTAGCCCCCCCCCCCCCTTTTTTCCCTCCCTTTCATTTTTTGGTCTATCTTTCCATCTATCTGACTATGGTTCATTTACCTTGATTAGCAGAGGAATTGCTATCACATTTTTCAATGAAGACTAGTGATTTTTAAACTATACCAAAAGCTACACAAATCATCTGTATCATGCAAAAACAGGGTCTGGGGTGAAAGAAAGTCTGCATCTAGCTAGTTTTTATCAGTACAAGAACCTAATACTGAACATTAACACCAGAGACTGGTGGTTCCCAGTTCCCAGGTCCCAGTTTTGCATTTCCTACTTTGATACCATGTCTGTCAGTTAAAAAATGAAGGGTAACCAGGGCCTAACAGGTGCATAAAAAGACACTGTCATCACTAGCTATGACTACCTTATTCCTTTCTATCTATGCCCATTTAGATAAAGACAGAATATTCCCCTCCAGTCTCCACTGCTTGCCTCATAATAGACACTTGCAGAATCGGCTGAAGTTTGTCATGTTTTCTTAGACATTTTTGTGTAACTTGTTTGTAAAAAGTTAACTGTTTACAGATTGATGGGAGTGTGTTTGTGCATGTGTGGGTGTGCAAGCCCCCAGAGGGAAAATGGAGATGGCGTCACATGCAGAGAGCCAGAAATTCCCCTTTGCAGGTAAGATATTGGCGTGGTGTTGTTTGCCTTGTAGAGGTGAGGTCAGAACTGTTGAGCACTCCTCTGTGATTTTCTCACCTAGAGCTCTCACAACATGACCCTGTAATAGGAGAAGACGTGCTCCCAAGCACGAAGCCTTAATTTGTAATGCACACAAATCCCTCTGTCAAAGTGGGTTGAGGGCATAATATCAGGCTCTGGTATGGTACCTGTGTGCTTGTGCGCACCGGTGGAGAGGGGCTGCCTGTCAAATGTTTATTTCCTTTGGTGTGTATTGTATCTGGCTCCATCACTTACTGCAGCTTGATGGATTTAGCATTTTCCAAAGACTAACGGTAAAGACGTAAAATATTAAGGACTCTGAAAGCAAAATGCACTAGAAAAATAAACCTGAACAAAAATGAATGTTGGGAAGGGAATAAATTTTAAAATGTTTCTTTCTTATCAGACGAAAAAGATGGAAAACAAAAGCAATGACCATTTATCTAACTTTCCCATTCTCATCACCAGCATGTCCCAAAGCCCCACCTCCATTCTGATCGTCTCATGCTCCAATCGCTAACCCCACAATGCAGATTTCTCTGCCTGCTCTTATCCGAGAGAGCTCTTAGTTTGTCCTCAACCACAAGCATTAATGGGCAGCCTCCCTGGCTAAGAACACTGCACAAGCCTCAGACTTGATGTAATTCCAAACCAGCTGGCTTAGACTCAGGAAGCATGATACTTCCTCTTCATTTCTAATAACTTTGACCTTGAAAGAGAACAGACAGTGCTGCAAAAAAAATTTGTAGGATACTATGACCATGTAAAAGAGGACAGAGTATGTTTCTTTTCTTTATTTTAGGGGTTAGAAGGCAGAGATGACCATCCTGGTGTCTTTTGTGATGTTGTCTAAGTGAAGTGGAGGGAATGAGGGAAGGAGCAAGAAAAAAATGCAAACCAAGGCAGAACTGTCATTCAGCCTGTGCCCTCCTCCTCACCATTGACCATTACCAGCAGTGAATTAAAATATAATATTCATTGGTGCACATAGGATTATTCTCACATTGTTCAATCTTCACTGGGGACCTGTGGAGTGAAGGTCTGTGAAATTTCTAACTCTTTAAACTTTAAAAAGCCAACTGAAAACTTCACTCCATTTTGTTGTGCTCTCTCACAAAGTCTAAAGGTTTTCTGTGATAAGCCCCTAAAAGCACCAAGAGTTTCAATTTGCTGACTTCCTCATAACGTGCACTAGCTGAATTTTTTTCAACCTACTCTGATCCCTTGGGTCTTCTATGCAGCACTATTCATTTTCCTGGCATAAGGCAGTGAGAAATTTCTTTGCTCCCAAATCACCTGGTAAAATATTTTTCATAAGGGGACCTCCAACAAGAGCTAGGCTCCTGCGTTAACTGCCCTAGTATTTAAGACATGTCAATTCCAAGAAGAGACAAACAAGCAAATAGTAGACCAACTCATTTGAGAATAAATGAAGTGAAGTTCAAATCTCTACAAATGTTTAAGCCATTTCACACACAGTAAAAACAAATCCGTGCTTTTTCAGTCTTAAATCCCATGGGTTTATTAGGTTGGCTTGAAATGATTTACTCTAAAATACAGTGCATGCTTAGAGATGGAAACTAAACTCATAGAAAGAACCGAAAGTTTCTGTTTATCTGTTTTATAAAATTCCATGAAAGAAACAATGAGTAGTATCGACAGCAATCAGAGAAAGCCTAACACAAGAGAGAACACACCAATTTATAAGAGAGAGGGGCAAATCAAGACTGGTATTCTCCTGCGATATGAATAAACAGTTCTCAAAAATTGATGGTAGGGACTTTTCTTGTCAAACATTTGCAAACAACTGCATATTGTACTACTTTTTAGTTATTCACAATGCACCATAACATAAAAAGGCTCTGAAAAGTCTGTTTCCCCAAACCTGCTTAATTTGGTTAACCTGTCTAAACAGCAATCCCTGCCTATACTGAAATCAGAACAAACTTTTTTTTTTTTTTTTCCCAGAAAAATGGAATACTCACTAACAGTTACAGGATTCCCTAGTTTGTCACAACTCATTTAGGGAGATGGTCGGTTAGTCAATAGCCAAATGATGCAGCAAAGGCTACTGAAGATCCATTGACTTTGTAATCAATTTCTCCTATCTTTCTACTCTATTTCTTTTATGCATGTCATTTCCCAACTGCAGGTTCAGAAAAATTCTTCTATTTGACTTTTTATTTTATTTTTTTAAAGATTTTATTTATTTATTCGACAGAGATAGAGACAGCCAGCGAGAGAGGGAACACAAGCAGGGGGAGTGGGAGAGGAAGAAGCAGGCCCCTAGCGGAGGGGCCTGATGTGGGGCTCGATCCCAGAACGCTGGGATCACGCCCTGAGCCGAAGGCAGATGCTCAACGACTGCGCCACCCAGGTGCCCCCATAAGAGACATTTTATGTGGCAGTATCCTTACATGGCATGTCCCTGTACACTGACCCCTGCTACACTGATGTGAATTTCACTATCTGTGCTATACCATATTCAAGAATAAGTGGACATTAAAAATCAGAATCTGTATATTGCAGAATTTTCTCCCATCTTCCCCAAGAAACACGTAAAAATAATCTAGACATAAAAATACTTTCTTACTTGGTCTTTGTGCCTCTAAAATCTCCTTAGTATAATAAATTCTACTTTTTGCTATTGCATTAGTCAAATTGAGAATAGTTAGGACAAGCCACTGTTTTTAAAAATCTCCAGTATCCTTCCTTGTTTCCGAGATCCCAAATTCTGAAATTTCACTGAAGATTCTAGATATCTTGACCCTGACCTATATCTTTAAATTTATGTACCCCTTCTGTCCAACAGGAAACTGCTAGTCTTTGCACTAGTTGCTAAGGATACCAGCCAAATTCTCACATTTATGTCTTTTCTCAAGTTATTGTCTCTGCTGGACATACTCATCTTTGCCTCCTTACCCTAATCTAATCTGTCTACTTGTCTACACATAAATGCTCGAAATTAGAAGCCTGTGCCTTACTAATTAGTGTTGACACATATGGGTAGGTGAATTGGAAACAGAATTAAAAAGAAAACAATGACCAGCTTAGATTTTTTGTGGCAGAACTAGGTCTTTGAGGACTCTGTTTTATGGACTTGGGAGACACCTTATGGACAGACTATATTGAATCTAATGAAAAGCACTGGCCTAGGAGTCCTGAGATCTGGGCTCTAATCTCAAATACCGTACTAACAAGCTATTTAACCTTGGACAAGACACTTAAGCTCCTTGGATTTCAGTTTCTTCACTTGCAAAATGAGTGCTTTGACCTAGTTGATACCTGGAGTGTTTTCAATTCCTCATATTCTAAGATGCCATGATGAATGTCTTCATTCTAACAGAAGTTGGCTTCAGTGGTTTGCCACAACTAATATTAGGTTGGGAAATGACCTGGGTTAGAATTGGGATACAGGACTTATGCAAGGCTCATTTCAGATACACAATCAAGCTTTGGTGGTTTCTTTCCTTCCTCCTCCAAAGCCCAGGTATTTCTCATGCTCCACTGCAGCTTCCTGTGCTCACCGGCGCTTCAGATAAACTCTTGGTGCTTGAAACTTTGGCAGAGTTCCCCAGTTATGAAATAGACACATCCGTTTACAGACCAGACTTCAGAAGTTGCATTTAATCTACAGTTTTCTTGGGAAAAACAGTCCTTGACTCAAGCATAAAAGTGCCTGGCAGAGCTCCCATTGTTATAGAATGATCTGCCAGGCAACAATTCTTCGGATTTTTTCTCTTTATCTCTCTTCATACTCTTTTCCATATCCCTACAAATTGCCCTACCTTTAAGGTCACCACTCAGCAATCATTTTCAAAGTAAATCGTGTAACAATAATTTTAGCCAAAAAGAAAAAAAAAATCAAATCCTAGAAAGACTTATAATTTGTCACCTTTTGAAACATACTCTTTCTGGGAACACCATCCATGTAAAGTGACACCGCTCACAAAAGATGTACAGAAGAAGGTATTTTCTCTCCTGATCCTCAGTGAGTTCATTTAAAATTTACCTTTTATAATCTCTTGTACTTCTTTTGTTTATTTCATTTCTGTAGTTTGAATCAAATATACATTTTATAATTAAATTCGAGTAGTAAAGAGTATCTCACTGACAAGGCTCCTAATCTCCCCCAAAATATTAACAGTCAGTGCATCAAGTCAACTCACCTTTAATCCTGGGTTTCACTATGCAAAAGCAGCATACAAGAATAAAAAGATGAGATCAACCATAGCTTCTCAAGTGGTGTTTACAAGACACCAATGTGATGTCCACATATACCACAGTATATGTGACGGACATAAATTATGAATATGGATAAAAGACAGGGTGTGCTGGTGTGCTGTCTACCTCATGAGATAAATGAGAAAAAAAGTCTATTACGTAGAAGGAAAACAGGTTTGTAATCTTGACTAAGCCATTATTTAACTATAAGATCTTAGGCAAATACACCCAATGCATATTCCAGAGTTGTCCGAGAAATCAATAGGGCAAGGTGAACATTTGAGTTTATAATTTCTAGTGTGCTTTACAAATGTAAGAAATTGTTCATAGATCTTTTACTCAACCTCAGCTTATCTTAGTCTAGCCTTCTGACTTCTGATCCACAGTATAAAATTTAACACCAAAAAATGACTTCATAAATGATCTTGTTCCCCACCTTCATTTTCCAGGGAAGATAACTGAAGATCACAAGGTTAAATGGTTTGCTCACATAGTGTCTCTGTTTTCCTGAAAGTGTTCATTTATGAGATAGTGAACCTAAGAGCAAATAAGGGTAAAGCTCAGAATAATAGCAATGTGCAATAACCCAAAGGCTAGCACATTAACCTTTTTAATTCCAAATCCTATGAAGAATTACCTCTAGAACATTCTTGTGCCAACCTTAACAGAAGGAAGCAAAAACTATTTCTTTCTCTATTTATTTTCTTTGTTATGAATGAATACCAACCCAAAGGCCTTCACTTGTGTCACCTTCCTTTTCTTACACCCACCACAATTTTCTTCAAAGACTGTTCACCTTATATCTTTTTGCTTTTTCCTATGAGGCCGCAATACCTCTTCTGGTTGTCCCTTGTTACTGGTGCTGCCACCGAGATGATTTCTCTTTCACAGGACTCAATACACAGTACCGTATCTAGATCGTAATTATATCAAGGAACCTTATGAAGAATAGGGCTAATATTCACATACGGACCTCCTTCATTTTAAATTGTAATAGAGGTTATCAGTAGCCCTGAAGATTATCTCCCAAGCCTGAAAATTCTATAAACTAGGAAGAGTATAGAAATTTAGAATAACATTTTATTTCCTATTTCCATTAAAAAATTCTTTTGAAAGTTGAGAAACAAGATAGAGGAACAGGCAAAAATTTAAATGTTCTTAACTTACAAGACAGGGATAGGAAATATTGTCTATGGTTCATGGAACAAAAAATGGAAGTAACTAGTAAGAAAATTAAGAATATATTTACAGCCATATTGGGTTGGGAAAATGAGCGGATAGTTTAAATGGCTAAATTTTTATCATAACATAAAGTTAACAGATAATATCTAAAACTGATCAATCTAGTAACATCATTATAAGTGTTACAGTGAAATATATGGAGCTACTCAACACAACAAAACAAATGGTAAATTGGGAAGTAGAATTTGGGGGCAGGTAAGGTAGGAGACTGCTGTATACTTTAATGTTTTTAGCCACGTGCATGTATTATTTTACATACACTAGAAAACACACTTTTTATCCTTCCAGGTGATCTACAACATAAAAATAGTGCTATGGGGCGCCTGGGTGGCACAGCGGTTAAGCGGCTGCCTTCGGCTCAGGGTGTGATCCCAGCGTTATGGGATCGAGTCCCACATCAGGCTCCTCTGCTGGGAGCCTGCTTCTTCCTCTCCCACTCCCCCTGCTTGTGTTCCCTCTCTCACTGGCTGTCTCTCTCTCTCTGTCAAATAAATAAATAAAATCTTAAAAAAAAAAAATAGTGCTATGCACCATGTCCTCAGTAGATGTTAGTTGGTTACTTATTGGTTGTTCAGTTGTCTAGCTGAGGGGTGAATGAATGAATAACTGAATACATGAAAGAAGGAATAATCATCATCATTGCCATCATCTTGGATCTATACCTCCTGCACACGTACGTAGTAACACTAGAGTATAAGGACCCACACCCATCGTAAGTAGCTGAAGAAAAACCATTTGACATTGAATGCTGGTTATAATCAGTCCATATAGTAGATTCGTCAGTGAAGATCATTAACTATTCAACTATGGTTGAATTTCATAAAATAGGCTGGGAGGACAATGTTTTGGGAACAATATTTCCATGTGATTTTTGAGTCCTGATTTTACTATAATCATTTCAAAGGTTGATTGCTGAATCATACTATAGTCTACTAAAGTGTTTGAATATTCTAAGATTCAGAAATAAGAAGCAAAACAAATAATCACTTCTATTTCAGAAAAGTGATTTTACATGAACTGAATATAAGCATGTGGAAATCAATCTGAAGTAAAAAGACAACATTTAACAGACTATAATAAAGAGTAAGGATTTTTTTCCTTTGGTTACCATAGCGGCGGTGATTTTTAAATGCTATTCATACAGATTCAGCATTATAGTAATCAGCATTTCCTATTGTGCTTCAAGGTATTAAAAGCAACACACAATGTTACAAGCTTAAATTGCTATTTAAATTTAAATATTAAGAAGTGTTATGAACCAAAGGTTAATTTATACGTTGTATGGATAATACCTGATGTGAGATATTATAGGGTCAGCCATTTCACCATTAACATCAAATAACAAAAGTAACCTGCACTTAACTTTCAAGCCCACAGTGACTGGACACAGGGGGGTAGTGAGGGAAGGTGACAGAGGGTGTAGAAATTCAATTTGTTGCCAATAGACCTTAGAGCATTTATGCTGACTACAGGCCAGATCAAAGGAGCCCTAAGTTCCTTAGTTCTCCTACAATCTTTTCCTGGAGCTCAATTAAAACTCATTGGCAAGGGAGCAGAAAATAGGAAATTAACAGGACAAGTTTTATCTCCTGGCCTTAGTGATTTAAGACTGGCCTTGTGTGGAACACCCAAGACTGACAGAATACTACTGGGAAGAGAGTGATAAAAGAGGACATGGAAACTGTATCCTAACAGTTGAGGGAAAAAGAAAAAGTGTCCACAATTGAAATCACACAATTGTCCTACTCTTGGGGAGTCATACACATCTGGCCAACACTAAAGAAATTTTGAATTCTGAATAAAATTAATGCTGAAGGGGAGCATCTTTTTCTTGATTTCTATTTTCCACCTTGAAGGACTTTCAGTACGGTAATGCCTTGACCTTCCAACTCTCTAAGATTGAGTTATTTAGGTATCAAGTGACATCCATGGAGCCACACTTCTTGACTAGGTGGAGCTGACCCCCATTTAACAGTTGCATGCTACAGGAATTTACTTATTCTTTCTCCACCTTGAAAAACATAAAGCTATAATTCTAAGTGTGCCTATTCTGTGGAGTTAAACCTTCTATTTTGGGGTCAGTCCCAAGGTCTAGACATCAGGGACAAAGGAAATTGGAGGGAGACAGAGGGGATAGGAAGTGTTGGCGTATCAGTTTAGTCACAGTTCTATAGCTTTAGCTCCAGTTAGCATTATCAGTAATAAAGAAATCACCATCTCATCATATCAGAAGAGATTCTGTATCTTTTTTTTAAACTGGATCAGAACTCAGATGGGCAAAAATGGGTATCATATATTGATTCCTCCCTTAAGTCCCCAAAAGGGGATTTAAGGGAGTGTTTTGCTATGAAAATAGCTGCATTGATGAGACATTATGTAAGGAAATACACTCCTAAAGTTTCAAACCTCAGATGAACAAGAGGGAATAAAGCATTTTTCTTGCCTTTAGAATAACATATTAGAAAACCCACATACTTGCTTACATAAACTTGAAAGGGACATTAAGATACAATTTCGAATAAAGCACCCTTTTCCACTGAGTATACAAGATCCACATCTGTGTGTGCTGGGTGCACTGAAAATATTCTGGCCACATAATGCAATAAGTATGAGTACGAGTATCAGTATGAGTACCAGTGTCAGTATGGTCACTGCAGCCAAATCATATGCAGACAAACCAGATCAACTGCTAAAGAGCATGAGAGGAAAATATACTGCAGCTGCTAATCTCCTCCCTTTGTCAATTCCCTACTGAACTTTGAATATAAAGAAGACTCTTTTCTTATGTACCAAACAAGACAAAACTGATAAATTTTGTGGGTTATTTAAACCATAAGAGCTTGGGGCGCCTGGGTGGCGCAGTCGTTAAGCATCTGCCTTCGGCTCAGGGCGTGATCCTGGCGTTGTGGGATCGAGCCCCACATCAGGCTCCTCCGCTGGGAGCCTGCTTCTTCCTCTCCCACTCCCCCTGCTTGTGTTCCCTCTCTCGCTGGCCGTCTCTCTCTGTCAAATAAATAAATAAAATCTTAAAAAAAAAAAATAAAGAAAATAAGCCATAAGAGCTTTACTTACTTTAAGAAATATCCTAAAAACAAAACAGCTTGCACTAAAAGAGATTTTGTGGGAATAGCCTAAAGCTACACTGTTTGACTAAAGCGTGTTTGCGTTGTCAAAGTGAGGTAGTTTCATGTCCATGTGAGTTCTTCAGGTGTGAGGCCTATCCCAGAACAAGGATTTCTTTTTCCTTTCCTTTCCTTTCCTTTCCTTTCCTTTCCTTTCCTTTCCTTTCCTTTCCTTTCCTTTCCTTTCCTTTCCTTTCCTTTCCTTTCTCCCTTTCC